>NC_081552.1:43311181-43443681 GCF_963082655.1 Stomoxys calcitrans
GGTTCATAACCTGATATAGCTGCCATATAAACCGATCTCGGGTCTTGACTTCTTGAGCCTCTAGAGTGCGCAATTCTTATCCGATTGGAATGAAGTTTTGCACGACGTGTTTTGTTATGATATCCAACAACTGTGCCAAGTATGGTTCAAATTGGTCTATAACCTGATATAGCTGCCATATAAACCGATATTGGGTCTTGATTTCTTGAGCCTCTAGAGTGCGCAATTCTTATCCGATTGGAATGAAGTTTTGCACGACGTGTTTTGTTATGATATCCAACAACTGTGCCAAGTATGGTTCAAATCGGTTCAAAACCTGATATAGCTGCCATATAAACCGATCTTGGGTCTTGACTTCTTGAGCCTCTAGAGTGCGCAATTCTTATCCGATTAGGATAAAATATTGCACGACGTGTTTTGTTATGATATCCAACAACTGTGCTAAGTATGGTTCAAATCGGTCGATAACCTGATATAGCTGCCATATAAACCGATCTTGGGTCTTGACTTCTTGGGCCTCTAGAGTGCGCAATTCTTATCCGATTGGAATAAAATTTTGCACGACGTGTTTTGTTACGATATCCAACAACTGTGCCAAGTATATATAAATCGATCTTGGGTCTTGACTTCTTGAGCCTCTAGAGGTCGCAATTATTATCCGATTTGCCTGAAACGACGGATTCTCTCATGACCATTAACATACGTGTTTATTATGGTTTAAATCGGTATATAGCACGATACAGCTCCCATATAAATCGATCTCTCTATTTTACTTCTTGAACCCACAAAGGTCGCAATTCTTATTCGAATTGGCTGACATTTTACACAGGTCTCCAACATATAATTTAATTGTGGTCCAAACCGGACCATATCTTGATATCGCTCTAATAGCAGAGCAAATCTTTTCTTATATCCTTTTTTTGCCTAAGAAGAGATGCCGGGAAAAGAACTCGACAAATGCGGTCCATGGTGGAGGGTATATAAGATTCGGCCCGGCTGAACTTAGCACGCTTTTACTTGTTCACTTTATGCCAGTCTGAACGGCATTAGGATACCTCTTATCTAAATGGAACGAAATGTTTTCTAAGACAGCTCTATTTTTGGGAATTTTCTACCGTACTCGGCGTTAAAAGAAAAACGGTTTTTGGGTCATTGGTAAGGGACCTCCTTGTTACAGCTGAGTCTGAACTCGGACAATAGCTTAAGATAGCTCCCATAGATCTTATTATGCATTAGACTGCTTTTAAACAAGGAGTTATATAATTCTTATCTCTTCTGAAGATGGTGGGTGCCATAGAACATCATTTCTTCCACAGCACTAATATTATGGAAATGCTTTAGAAATAAGAAACGGTTTTTGCTAATGCCAATAAGAGAATTCAAAAATTTTTGAATCTTCAATATACATTTGTTTTGTAGCGAAATGAAAAATGTTTACTCTCGAAAAAGTACCAAAAGACTCGCGGGGATACAATGGTACTTTCCATGTTTGAAAAGTATCAAAAAACAAGTAAAAGCGTGCTAAGTTCGGCCGGGCCGAATCTTATATACCCTCCACCATGGATCGCATTTGTCGAGTTCTTTTCCCGGCATCTCTTCTTAGGCAAACAAAGGATATAAGAAAAGATTTGCTCTGCTATTAGAGCGATATCAAGAAATGGTCCGGTTTGGACCACAATTAAATTATATGTTGGAGACCTGTGAATAATCGAATAAGAATTGCACCCTTTGAGGGCTCAAGAAGTTAAATAGAGAGATCGATTTATATGCGAGCTGTATCGGGTTAAAGACCCATTTAGACCATAATAAAACACGTATGTTGATGGTCATGAGAGGATCCGTCATACCTCTAGAGGCTCAAGAAGTCAAGATCCCAGATCGGTTAATATGGCAGCTATATCAGGTTATGAACCGACTTGTACTTTATTTGACATAGTTGTTGAAAGTCACAATAAAAAAACGTCATGTGAAATTTCAGCCAAATCGGATAGGAATTGCGCCCTCTAGAAGCTCAAGAAGTCAAGTCCCCAGATCTGTTTATATGACAGCTATATCAGGTTATGAACCGATTTGAACCATATTTGGCACAGTTGTTGGATATCATAACAAAATACTACGTGCCAAAATTCATTCAAATTGGATAAGAATTGCGCCCTCTAGAGGCTCAAGAAGTCAAGACCCAAGATCGGTTTATATGACAGCTATATAAGGTTATTGACCGATTTGAACCATACTTGGCACAGTTATTGGATATCGTAACAAAACACGTCGTGCATTTCATTTCAATTCATTTCATTTCAATTTCATTCCAATCGGATAAGAATTGCGCACTCTAGAGGCTCAAGAAGTCAAGACCCATGATCGGTTTATATGGCAGCTATATCCGGTTATGGACCGATTTGAACCATACTTGGAAGTCAAGACCCATGATCGGTTTATATGGCAGCTATATCAGGTTATGGACCGATTTGAACCATACTTGGCATAGTTGTCGGATGTCATAACAAAATACGTCGTGCAAAATTTCATCCCAATCGGATAAGAATTGCGCACTCTAGAGGCTCAAGAAGTCAAGACCCAAGATCAGTTTATATGGCAGCTATATCAAAACATGGACCGATATGGCCCATTTACAATACGAACCGACCTGCACTAATAAGAAGTATTTGTGCAAAATTTCAAGCGGCTAGCTTTACTCCTTCGGAAGTTAGCGTGCTTTCGACAGACAGACGGACGGACGGACGGACAGACAGACGGACGGACATGGCTAGATCGACATAAAATTTCACGACGATCAAGAATATATATATTTTATGGGGTCTCTGACGAATATTTCGAGTAGTTACAATCAGAATGACGCAATTAGTATGGTGGAGGGTATAAAAATACCAAAGTATCAACATTATCAACCCTGCCTTCTGTCACTAGGTGGTACATTTCGCGTTTTGTGTGACCCAAAAAGCACTAAACCTACCGCGAAAAGCATTAAGTTTGCATCCCTTACTTTTTATTTATCGTATCAAACATAATGTGGAGTATACTTTTAGGCGCTGCAAAGAATATGTTGATTTATAAATAAATTTTAAGAAAATAATTTTGTATTTTTATTTTTGGACAACAGCACACTCTTGCTAAACTTTTATAAAGTCTTTGCTATGCTATTCTTTGAATAGAAAGCATTGATTTGAAATCATCTTGAGCTGGAGTAAGCTCGAAAAACGACGAAAGGATTTTAAAGATCAAAATAAAAGAGCGCAAACAAGCAAACCAAACTTGCTAGAGCACCTTAATCAATTTAGACATAGGTGTTGATGACGATACATTGCGTATCGGAAATCGTGATCCACCATCCCAGTCAAAGTGTTTTTGGACAACATCTATTGCTAAACTCTTATAAAGTGTTTACTATGTTATTTCTTGAATAGAAAGCATTGAATATAAATGAACTTGAACTGGATTATGCTCGAAAAAATAATTTTCAGTTAAATGAAAATTTGAAATAAATATGCAATTGAAAACAAATTTGAAGAGAAGTGCAGTAATTCCGAATCCACATATTTTCTTACATGCGGTTAATATTCATTATGCACCATATTCATTTCATACTATTTACCCTTACGTATGAGTCGAATTTTAACTTAAAGTAAGATGTGTATCATACGCATGTGCGAATGAAATTTTGTGGAAAGAAAACCCATTCCCCTAATTAAATTTTAGAACTACGCCAAGTTAAATTAGCTAGGGTGATACCTTTAACTGAAATCAGCTAAGTAATCTAATGTTAAATTTCAATAATAATGCTAACGCATGCCTACATGTGTCAATCATCATAAAACTTCTAAACTACATATCGCCTATAATGTGCCTATATAAGCTCAATCATATAACAATTAATTCTGCATGATCAATCTTAATAAATAATTACTTGTTTATATTTATAAAATAAAAAAAAATAAAATGAAAAAAATTCTTCCAACAGTTAACTTCAATTGCTATGATAAGGAAAAGCTAAAAGCCCATGGTAAACAATCCATCATATACCTTAAGGGAAAATACTTGTAAGAAGCATTACTATAGATAGTTGTCCTAATAAAAAGTAGAAAAAACCAAAAGTGGGGATTATTAAAAATGCCTTCGAAAAGGTTTTTTGCAACCACACGTGTACACTTAAAGAAAAACAAGTAAAAAGGTGTTAAGTTCGGCCAGGCCGAACTTTGGATATTCACCACCATGAATATATTAATCATCTTATTATACCCTACACCACTACTGTGGTACAGAGTATTATAACATAGTGCATTTGCTCGGAACACCCAGAAAAAAGAGAGATAGACCCATTGATAAGCATACCGATCGATTCAGAATTACTCTCTGATTCAATTTAGCTATGTCCGTCTGTCTGTCCGTTTATTCAAGTTAATTTGTGTACTAAGTACAGGTCGGAGTTTTAATCCCATCGTCTTAAAACTTGGTACAGTCATGTTTTTCGCCTAGAGACGAAGCCTATTGAAATTGGAAAAAATCGGTTCAGATTTGGATATGGCTCCCATATATGTATCCGTCCAATTTGCAATAATAATGCAATAAATTAGTCATTTGTTAACCGTTTATCTCGAAATTTTCCAGGAAGAATTTTATCTGGACTCTCGACATTACTAGTGAATTTCAGGGAACTCGGTTGGACTTTAGATATAGCTCTCATATATATATATCGCCCGATTTCAACTTCTAGAGTCACAACAAAAGCATTTATTGACCAATCTTTAAAAAATTTTGCACAACGCTTTCCTCGCCTTCTACCACAACTGAAAAGTTTGTTTCAAATCGGTTCTGATTTAGATATAGCTCCCATATATACGGGATGACTATGAGCACCACACAGGCTGGAACTTTGAGCTCCCGGGAAGCTTAGCTGAAAGCTACCGGGCGCGTCCACAGGTTGCGGATGGTGGAAAGCTCCGTTTTTATGCGGAGTAGCTGCAAATGCTGCCGCGGGCAGTCAGCGATTTTCGAGAGGAGAGTCTCAGTGAGGAGTCAGGTGGCACTGGCTCTTAACTAAATACTGAGTGCCAATGATACTCGAGATGACAAGGCGAGTTATTGGCGCCTTCAAATAACCAATGGCCAACATCAGCGTCTGTTCCCAGGTTAGGGGCGGCTGGCGGCGAGCGTCGGATCTTGGAGCAAGCGGCTCGCCACAACGAGGGATACATGCAATCCCACAAACCCATGCGGTTGGGGCGCTGGGCCAGTAACCCGCCCCCGGAAAACATAGAACTACTATGAAAAACAAAGGAATAGTAAAAACGGACCCCCCCCCAACGTTGACGACCCACGCAAACGAAAAAAGGACCATGATTTGCGGATCTGCACCTGGAATGTCCGCACTCTTTATAGAGAAGGTGCAGTATACGCGCAGGCGGATGTATTAGAGAAGTGCAAGGCAGACATAATCGCCTTACAGGAAGTGCGATGGACTGGGAATGGCGTCACTACAACACCAAACGGTGACGAACTATACTATAGCTGCCATAACACGAGGCATGAATTTGGCTGCGGATTTGTGGTTAGTCGAAGACTGAAACACCTAGTCTCCAGCTATACTCCGGTGGATGAGAGGCAAGCCACAATCCGCATAAAAGCCAAATTCTTCAACATCAGTCTTATTTGTGTCCATGCCCCGACGGAAGACAAAGACGAGCAGACCAAGGATATTTTCTACGAGCGCCTAGAGAGAGAATATGACCGCTGCCCCGCCCATAATATTAAAATCGTTCTGGGTGATTTTAATGCGAAAATAGGGAAGGAAGAAATTTTTGGTCCAACAGTCGGAAAGTTTAGCCTCCACGAGATAACGTCCAGTAATGGGTTGAGGTGATAGATTTCGCCGCGGCAAAAAACATGGTAGTTAGTAGCACCAGATTTCAATATAAAAATATCCACAAAGCCACATGGCTGTCACCCGATCAAAACACGAGAAACCAAATTGACCACGTTGTGATAGATGGAAGGCATTCATCTAGCGTGTTAGATGTACGATCGATCCGTGTAGCGAATATAGATTCGGATCATTACCTTGTTGCAGCAAAGGTTCGCACCCGTTTGAACATGGCGAGGAAAGTACGATCTGACACTGCACGGAAGCTGGACATTGAAAAGCTGCAGACACAACAAATGGCAGCGGCATACTCCACTCGACTGACCCAACTGCTTGATAAAAGCACTCCTTGTTCCGATGATATAATGGAGCAGTGGCAAACTATTGCCCACTCCATGGAAAATGCCGCGAAATCCGTACTTGGGTACCGAAAGCCTCCTCCAAAAAACCCATGGTACGACCAAGAGTGTCGAGATGCTACTGAAGCCAAGAATGCGGCATATAGAGCATACTGCAATCAGTAGCAACGCGCCAGATGAAGGAGAGGTATCGGGAGAAAAGGAGAGAGGAGAAACGTCTATTCCGCAGAAAGAAAAAGGAAATGGAAAGACGTGAGTGCGAGCGAATTGAGATGTACAGGAGTCAGAATGAAGTACGGAAATTCTAGCAAAGAATTAAACATCCTCCTGCAGAGACAAAGAAGGAAATCTGATAACTGACACAGACAACATGCTGAGGATATGGAAAGAACATTTTACCCAACTGCTAGTGTCCGATGTTGGAGGCGAAGAGGATACCGCAGAACCAATCCCTGATGATGGTATAGAATGTTTACCTCCTAGTCAGAATGAGGTCCAAGTAGCAGTAACCCGACTAAAGAACAACAAGGCAGCAGGAGCCGACGGGTTACCCGCTGAAATATTTAAGTCCGGAGGCGATACGCTGATAAGGCGTATGCATCAGCTTATCTGCGCAATCTGGCTAGAAGAACGCATACCCGATGATTGGAACTATGTCCCGTACACAAGAAAGGAGACAAGACGGAATGTGCCAACTACAGAGGAATAAGTCTCCTCCCCATCGCATACAAGATACTCTCGAGCGTACTGTGTGAAAGATTAAAACCTAAAGTCAATGAGATAATTGGGCCCTATCAATGCGGGTTTAGACCTGGTAAATCCACCCTAGACCAGATATTCACACTGCGCCAAATCCTGGAAAAGACCCGAGAAGGACAATTCAACACCTACCACCTCTTTGTTGACTACAAAGCCGCCTTCGATACTCCTTTACATTCAAAGGTATTTCAAGCCATGTCTGAGTTTGGTATCCCTGCAAAATTAATAAGACTCTGCAGGATGACACTTGCTGATACGCGTTCCTCAGTAAGAATAGGAAAGAATCTCTCCAAATCATTTAATACCAAACGAGGTTTCAGACAAAGAGACAGCCCATCGTGTGATCTCTTTAATATCCTGCTGGAGAAGATTATACGAGATGCAGAAGTGAATAGATATGGCACCCTTATCACAAGAGAGCACATGCTACTTCCTATGCCGACGATATCGATATCATAGGTCGGTCACCGGAAGTAGTAACTGCAGCCTTTGAAAGAATCGAAAGAGAGTCAGTGAAAATGGGTCTGGCAGTAAATGGAGATAAGACGAAATGGATGGTCTCCACTCCCAAAAAGCCTTGTACAACCGAGCAGATAAAGAACATGGAGAAAGTTGGGAATCACAACTTTGAGATAGTCAGTAACTTTATCTACCTCGGCCGTAACCGAAACGAGTGACTCCAGTTTTGAGATAAAGTGAAGAATAATACTGGCAAATAGATGCTACTTTGGACTAAGTAAGCAGTTTAGAAACAAGGCCATCTCTCGACAGACGAAGACTACACTTTACAAGACACTGATACTACCCGTGCTGTTATATGGTTCTGAAGCATGGGTACTTGTGAAAGCAGATGAGGCAGTGCTTGGAGTATTTGAGAGAAAGATTCTTCGTAAAATATATGGACCAGTTTGCGTTAACGGAGAATATAGGCGACGTATGAACTACGAGCTGTATGACGACGATAGTTACATATAGTTACACGCATCAAAATACAACGGCTGCGTTGGCTAGGTCATGTTGTCAGAATGGATGAAGAAGCTCCAGCAAAGAAGTCTTTTGAAGGCAAACACGGTGGTACACGCAAATCGGGAAGACCAAAAGCCCGATGGAAAGATCAAAACTTGGTGTCAGAGATTTTAGAATGAGAGAAGAAATATTCTGTCATAGCCAATTAAAGTAAAGTAAAGTAAGTTCTACATTTAAATAACTCTTATTTAAGCCCCATATTCCCATGGTCAGTAAATAAGTCCTGTTTGGGGGGTGTTTTGGGGAAGGGGTATACCCCCAGAAACGTGGTCAAACATTTGGATATCAGATTCGAATTCTACTCGCAAATACCTTTCATTTGAGTCCCATATTACCATGGTCGGTAAATATGTCCGATTTAGAGGTGTTTTGGGGCTTGGGGTGGTCCCCCTAGCACTTGGTCCGACAATTGGATATCAGATACGTTTTCTTATCCTAAATACCTTTCATTTGAGTCTCATATTGTCGTGATTGGTCTAAATATATGTTTGGTAGGTTTTAGGATGGGGCAGCCCCCCCTAGGTACCCCATCCGAAATTTGGATACCAAAATTTGATTTTTAGGGTACTATATGAGAGCACACAAAATTTCGCTTAAATCGCACCACCCATCTTCGAGATCTGGCGTTTCTGAAAATTAGGGTAAGGGTGAGGGTCCGCCTCCCCTTCAGATATAAAAAAATGTAGTACCCTATTTTCACCACGGGGTCGTTATGCACCATCAAGAAAATCGGTTCAGCCGTTTCTGAATCTACAAGGAACACACAATCATACAAACAAACACAAATTGATTTTTATATACAATAGAAGATTTCAGTTTGATCCGTAAAGAAAGTATGAAATGATATCGAATACGGTACTAAACGTACGTTTCTTTCGTTTCCATGACTATTTTTATACCCTCCACCATAAGATGGGGGGTATACTAATTTCGTCATTCTGTTTGTAACTACTCGAAATATTCGTCTGAGACCCCATAAAGTATATATATTCTTGATCGTCGCGACATTTTATGTCAATCT
Source organism: Stomoxys calcitrans (assembly GCF_963082655.1). NCBI lineage: Eukaryota > Metazoa > Arthropoda > Insecta > Diptera > Muscidae > Stomoxys > Stomoxys calcitrans. The sequence goes on from NC_081552.1 coordinate 43,320,225, forward strand.
AGCCATGTCCGTCCGTCTGTCCGTCCGTCCGTCCGTCCGTCCGTCTGTCTGTCGAAAGCACGCTAACTTCCGAAGGAGTAAAGCTTGCCGCTTGAAATTTTGCACAAATACTTCTTATTAGTGTAGGTCGGTTGGTATTGTAAATGGGCCATATCGGTCCATGTTTTGATATAGCTGCCATATAAACCGATCTTGGGTCTTGACTTCTTGAGCCTCTAGAGTGCGCAATTCTTATCCGATTGGAATGAAATTTTGCACGATGTGTTTTGCTATGATATCCAACAACTGTGCCAAGTATGGTTTAAATCGGTTCATAACCTGATATAGCTGCCATATAAACCGATCTTGGGTCTTGACTTCTTGAGCCTCTAGCGTGCGCAATTCTTATCCGTTCAGAATGAAATTTTGCACGACGTGTTTTGTTATTATATCCAACAACTGTGCCAAGTATGGTTCAAATCGGTTCGTAACCTGATATAGCTGCCATATAAGCCGATCTTGGGTCTTGACTTCTTGAGCCTCTAGAGTGCGCAATTCTTATCCGATTGAAATGGAATTTCGCACGAAGTATTTCGTCATGATACCCAACAACTGTGTCAAGTATGGTTTAAATCGGTTCATAACCTGATATAGCTGCCATATAAACCGATCTGGGGTCTTGACTTCTTGAGCCTCTAGAGGGCACAATTCTTATCCGATTTGAATGAATTTTTGCACGAAGTATTTCGTTATGATATCCAACAACTGTACCAAGTATGGTTGAAATCGGTCCATAACCTGATATAGCTGTCATATAAACAGATCTGGGGATTTGACTTCTTGAGCTTCTAGAGGGCGCAATTCCTATCCGATTTGGCTGAAATTTTGCATGACGTATTTTATTTTTACTTTCAACAACTGTGTCAAATAAGGTTCAAATCGGTTCATAACCTGATATAGCTGCCATATAAACCGATCTGGGATCTTGACTTCTTGACCCCTAGAGGTCGCAATTATTATCCGATATGCCTGAAATTTTGTACGATGGATCCTCTCGTGACCATCAACAAACGTGTTTATTATGGTCCGAACTGGACCATATCTTGATATGGTTTTAATAGCAGAGCAACTCTTTTCTTATATCCTTTTTGCCTAAGAAGAGATGCCGGGAAAAGAACTCGACAAATGCGATCCATGGTGGAGGGTATATAAGATTCGGCCCGGCCAAACTTAGCACGCTTTTACTTGTTCATATTTTTTCTGTCTACCCCTTTATTTCGCAACAACAATCATTTAGATCAAATTTCGAAGTTCTAGCTCTACCCGTTCGCCCCATTCAAAGTTCACCTATTTCGTATCTTTTTTGTTTCTAAATGTCCAAAAACTCTCTTGGCATCCCAATTTAAGTTCCCATAGTGTACCTAAATTTCAAAATTTAAAGCTCCAGCTCAATTAACAAACAAGATACCAAAAAGTACCAATTGCGATACTAAATGTAAATTTTTGTCACCAATTGTTATTTTTTCGAGACGCTCTTTAATTTGAGCCAAAAATCATAATTCTGGCCCGTCCGTTCGCGCTGGGTAAAAAAGCACCATTTCGTACTTTTTAGAACCTAAATGTACGATTATCACAAAATCCCGTCTTATCACGCGCCTACGACCCACGACGCACATTCGTGCCAATTTTAATTACCCTAGCCCTAGCCATTTTGGCTGGGTGTTGATCAGTCAGTCAGTCAATCACGCGTCTCTTTTATATATAGAGATAAAATGTCATCAAAATTGGAGAACGGAATAGAGGGTCAGGAGTAATGGGTTAAAATTTAGTCTTTAAAGATATTTATTAAAATTTTTCTATAGAAAAAATTTTAGAAAAATGTTGTTTGGGACAGATAAGCATAATAAAAAGGCTTTAAAAATGTTTATGCAAAATTTAAATTTTGGTTTTAAAAAATAATCTGTTGATTAGGTTGTCTTTAGAGTTTTTCGCTGAAAGATAGCCCTTAAAAAATTCATTAAAATTTAGTCCTTAGAAAAAATTTTATACTTTTTTTAAAAAAATTTTGTCTATAAAAAAAATTTTAAAGAATTTTTTTCTTTAAAGAGGGGTTCCGGCCAGTACTGAAGTTTTGTCATAAAAGAATATTACGCTGAAATTTTGTCTCTAGAAAAATATCATTAAATTTTTTTTAGAAAAAATGTCATAAACATTTTATTTTTATTTAGAATTTCATTACAATTTTGTCCTTGATGTAATTTTAAACGACCTTGGCCTCAGCAAAATGTTGTCTGTAGAATATTATAAACATAAAATGTTGTCATTATAAAAAATGTTAATGAAATTTTTGTTGAGAAAAAATTTAATTTAATATTTTTCTTTAGACAAAATTATTTATCAGGCTATGTTCCTGGCTAATATACATACTGACGGACATCGGAATACATTTTGCATTTCTCACCGTATTATGACGAAGGGTAGTTATGTATATATCCAATATATATGTATATATCAAAGGTGATGGGTATCCAAAGTTCGGTCCGGGCGAACTTAATGCCTTTTTATACCCTCCACCATAGGATGGGGGGTATACTAATTTCGTCATTCTGCTTGTAACTACTCGCAAGTCGTGACATTTTATGTCGATCTAGCCATGTCCGTCCCTCTGTCCGTCCGTCCGTCCGTCTGTCTGTCGAAAGCACGCTAACTTCCGAAGGAATAAAGCTAGCCGCTTGAAATTTTGCACAAATACTTCTTATAAGTGTAAATCGGTTGGTATTGTAAATGGGCCATATCGGTCAATGTTGTGATATAGCTGCCATATAAACCGATCTTAGGTCTTGACTTCTTGAGCCTCTAGAGTGTGCAATTCTTATCCGATTGGAATGAAATTTTGTACGACGGATTCTCTCATGACCATTAACATACGTGTTTATTATGGTCTGAATCGGTCTATAGCCCGATACAGCTCTCATATAAATCGATCTCTCTATTTTACTTCTTGAGCCCCCAAAGGGCGAAATTCTTATTCGAATTGGCTGACATTTTACACAGGTCTCCAACATATAATTTAATTGTAGTCCAAATCGGACCATATCTTGATTTCGCTCTAATAGCAGAGCAAATCTTTTCTTATATCCTGTTTTGCCTAAGAAGAGATGCCGGTTTGGATGTTGGAGACCATTGTAGTAGTCATTGTGCAAAATTTCAGCCAAATCTGATATAAATTGAGCTCTATACGAGCTTAAGAAGTAATATCGGGACACCGGTTTATATAAAAGCTATATCAGATTATAGACCAATTCAGACCATATTTGGCACACATGTTAAAGGTCATAGCAGAAATAGTTGTACAAAATTTCAACCATATCCGAAAAGAATTACGCCCTCTATATGCTCACGAAGCACAATCGGGATATAATTTTATGTAGGAGCTATATCAGGTTATAAAACGATTTGGACCATATTTAACGTAGTTGCTGGAAGTCAAAACAAAAACCATCATTCAAAATTTTAGCCAAATCGTATAATAATTGCGCTCTCTAGAGGCTCAAGAAGTCAAGATCCGAGATCGGTTTATATGACAGCTATTTCAATTTATGAACCGATTTTGAACATAAAATAACAAAACCCCTCACAACAAAAACTCTAAACAAAATTTCAGCCATATCGGCAGAGAATTACGCCGTCTACACGAAAAAAAATAGTTCGTTTCACATAAAAGAAAATTACGCAAAGTAAACTTCATTGCATATTTTTATATGCATATTTTATATTAAGTGCATATTTTTAATTTTATAATCGACCAGCTGGACCGGGCCCGCTCCGCTGCTAAACAAAATTTTCTTTGGAATATTTATTTTCGACAACTAAGGAGCTTTTAGTGAAATACCATGCTACGAAAACGATATTCTACGTTTGACAAACTTCATAGGTGTACCAATTTAAGTTTAGATGTAAGGTGTACTTGATTCTTAAAATACTTTATTTCAGCCCGATATTCTCATGATGTCTGATTTAGGGGTGTTTTCGGGGGTGAGGTGGTCCCCCAGACACTTTGCCCTGAAAAAATATCAGCTTTGTGCTCTTCTCTCAAATACCTTTTTTTAAACCCCATATTTCAATTGGTTTTAAGGGGAGTTTACAGGATGAGGCGTCCCCCAAACACATGACCCAAGATTGGTTATGAAATTTGTTTTCTAATCTCAATTTCCTTTCAATTTGAGCCACATATTGGCATGGTCAAAAAATGTATACCTTTTGCGGGATGTTTTGGGAAGGGATGATGCCTAAAATACATGGTCCTACATTTGGTTATCAAATTCGTATTCTACTCCCAAATACTTTAATTTGAGCCCCATATTGCGATGGTCAGTAAAAAATAGGTGTTTGTTGGGTATTTTGGGAAAGGGGTAGACCCCCAGAACATTGGTCCCGAATGTTGGTATCAATTCTTGCTCTACCCCCCAATACCTTTCATTTAAGCTCCATATTAACATGGTCGGTATATATGCCCGATTAAGGGGTGTTTTGGGGATTGGGGTGGTCCCCCAAACACTAAGCCCGGAAAATATATCAGCAACGTGCTCTATTCTCACATATCTATATGTCATTTATTTGAAACCCATATTGCCATTGACCTCAAAATTGGATATAAAATTCATTTTCTAATTTTATTTAAACTCCTTATGGCAAAAGTCAGCAAATATGTCCGGTTTGTGGTATTGGCCCTAAAAACTATAAATATTTAGTTCCACGCTCTTTAAGACCCAAATTGTCTTGGTGAGCAAATACGTCCTATTTGGGGGTTGTTATGGTGGTAGGGCGTCCCCTAGACAGTTGGTACCTAATTTTGATATCAGATACGTGATCTACTTGCAAAACCGGCTTGGGGGTGTTTTTGGGGAATGGGCGGCCACCTCACTGGTGGTCTTGAAAATATATATCGGATTCGTGTTCTACTCTAAAAACCCTCTTGTTTGAGCCTCATATTGCAAAAATCAGCAAATACTTCCTATTTGGGTGGTGTTGTGGGGGTGGGGTGGCCCCATAGACACTTTGTGCTTTTCTCCCAAAGACCTTTCATTTGAGTCCCATATTGCCATGGTCGTAAATTTGTTCGATTTTGGGGTGTTTTGGGGGTTGGGGTGGCCCCCAAACACTTGGTCCCATATTAAGATACCAGATTCGAATTCTACACTAAAATACCTTTTATTTAAGCCCCATATTTCCATGTTCAGTAAATAAGTCCTGTTTGGGGGGTGTTTTGGGGAAGGGGTGGACCCCCAGAAACGTGGTCCCACATTTGGATATCAGATTCGTATTTTACTCGCAAGTACCTTTCAGTTGAGTCCCATGTTGCCATGGTCGGTAAATATGTCCGATTTAGGGGTGTTTTGGAGGTTGGGGTGGTCCCCCTAACAATTGATCCGACAATTGGATATCAGATACGGTTTCTTGTCCTTAATACCTTTCATTTGAGTCCCATATTGTCGTGATTGGTCTTAATATATGGTTGGTAGGTTTTAGGGTGGGGCGGCCCCCCTAGGTACCCAATCCGAAACTTGGATGGCAAATTTTTATTTTTACGGTACTAATGAGAGCACACAAATTTTCACTTAAATCGAGCCACCCATCTCTGAGATCTGGCGTTTCTGAAAATTGTGGTAAGGGGGAGGGTAAATCGAGTAAAATTCCCATTTGGGGGGTGAGGCAATACTAAGACATAATTTTTTTTGTCATATTCGTAATATTCTCCCGAATAACTTTTATTTGAGTCCCATATTGATATGTACGTCCAATATGTTTGTATGGGGAACTTTTGGGTTTGGAGTGGCCCCTGGCATTCTTGGGCCCAACTTTTAATACCATATTCATATTCTACTCTCTAATACCTTTCATTTGATACCCATATTGTTCCGATCGGTCTACAAATTATATAGCCTATTCCTCCTTCTTGACCATATTCATAATCTACTCCCGAATACCTTTATTCGAGTCCCACATTGTCATTATCGTTCAATATGCCTATTTGAAGGGGTTTTGGGGTCGGGACAGCCCCCAAGCTACTTAGACCCAAATTTTGATATCAAATTTGTATTCTACTCCCAAATACCTTTCATTTGAGTCCCATATTGCCCCGATCGGTCTAGTTTTATTTTTGTTTGGTTCTTTTGGAGTATGGGGAGGGTCCGTCCCCTTGAGATATCAAACAAGTTAGAGCGTGCTAAGTTTGGCCTGGCCGAATCGTATATACCCTCCACCATGGATCGCATCTGTCGAGTTCTTTGCGCCGTATCTCTTTTTAGGCAAACAAAGAATAATGAATATGGACGGAGGAGGAGGTAGAACTATATCAAGTTATAGTCCGATTCGGGGCTCAAGAATCAAAATCCGGAGATCGGTTTATATGGGAGCTGTGTCAAGCTATAGATCGATTCAGACCATATTGCACACGTATGTTGAAGGCCATAGGAGAAGCCGTTGTACAACATCTGTGCCAAATCGGATGAGAATCGGCTCAAGAACTCAAGATCCCAGATCGGTTTATATGGCAGCTATATCAGGGTATGGAGCGATTTGGACCATACTTCGCATAAGGTTGGAAGTGATACCAAAACACCACGTGCATAATTACAGCCAAATCAGATAGGAATTGCGCCTTCTAAAAGCTCAAGAAGTCAAGACCCAAGATCGGTTTATATGGCAGCTATATCAGGTTAAGGACCGATTTGAACCATACTTCGCACAGTTGTTGGAAGAGATATCAAAACACTATGTGCAAAATTTCAGTCAAATCGGACGAGAATTGCGCCCTATAGAGGCTCAAGAAGTCAAGTCACCGGTGCAGGCAAACTGTGGGCCACTGTTACTCGAACCCCGGTAAACGGGACGACAGGACCTCAGTCACTTTTGGCGAGATAACCGTGACTTATTCGAAGAGATGCGCCAGGTTGTTCAACCGTCAATTTATTGTGCATCCCGGGAGAGACAGGGCAAGGAGGAGAGCCATTCGCCGTATTCGTGGTCTCCGAGCCGATGAACAGCCATCACAATTTACCGTGGGCGAAGTTACGAATGTCATCCGTGGCGCCAAATCTTCTAAGGCGTTGGGCCCTGACGGAATCTCTACATTGATGCTGAAGAATCTGGATTCACCTGGAGTTGAGTACCTTACCACTGTCCTCAACCTGTCATTGAACACTCTTATAGTTCCCGATATCTGGAAGACGGGCAGAGTGATCCCGCTACTGAAGCCTGGAAAAGACCCGAGTTTGGGGGAGTCGTACAGACCGTTCTCCCTTCTCTCACCAGTGGCAAAGACGCTTGATGCGTTACTCCTCCCGAGCCTCGTAGGAGAATTTCCATTCGCCGAGCATCAACATGGATTTCGGAGACTGCACAGCACAACAACAGCTTTGCATGCCATCACCACACACATTTGCCGTGGCTTCAATCAACCCAGGCCATGTGATAGGACGGTCCTCGTGGCACTGGACCTATCGAAGGCATTCGACACGGTCAGCCATGCCAAATTATTTGAGGACATCGCCAACACGTCCCTCCAGCCAGGCCTGGTACGATGGATCGCGAATTATCTGTGTGGTCGCCAGTCATTTGTGGCATTTAGGGATAAGAAGTCGAAACACCGTAGAGTGAAACAGGGAGTTCCCCAAGGTGGGGTGATATCTCCGGCTTTGTTTAACCTCTACCTATCCTCCATTCCACCCCCTCCAGACGGCATAGAGATCGTATCATATGCGGACGATTGTACGATCATGGCATCAGGCCCCCCACCCATTGATGACATGACTGCGATAGGTTGAACGTCTACCTCAACGAGCTTGCCTCATATTTCGCTGCAAGAAATCTGAAGATATCCGCCACCAAATCTTCAGCCACATTGTTCACTACAAATACGCGTGAGGTAAATACTGAGCTGACTGTGATGTGCGATGGAAAAAAGATTACGGTCTGTGGTTAGTTATGCAGCGCCATTGTGGTCTCGTCAACTTTGTGACACGCAGTGGAATAGTATTCAGATCTGTCAGAATGCCGCCCTCCGAACTGCGACGGGCTGTCTCCTCAGTTCTCATATGGACCACCTCCATCAGGAGACAAAGATCCTACCAGTGCGAAGACATAACTACATGCTGTCTAAGCAATACCTTTTGGGTTGTTATCGCAGAAACCATCCAAATCGTCATCTTGTGGATAGATACCCACCGCCCAGAAGCCTTAAGGTAGATCTACACGATCTAGAGCGTGAGGTTCAGCGCTACAAGAGAGAACCTCTGCATCAAGTGGGTCTGAACAACATTCATGCAGACACGGTAGCAGACGCGGTAATTGGCTACCGGGTGAATGTAGTCCTTGGAGAACGACCGCCACCCATTGCACCCGAAGAAATCGACCTCCCCCGGCAAACCAGAGTGGTTCTGGCTCAATTACGTTCCGGCAGATGCAGCCGCCTCAATTCCCACAGAGCTAGGATTGATGCCTACGTGCAAGATGTATGTCCCGATTGTAACCAGGGACCGCACGATACACGTCACCTGTTTAACTACCCGGCCAGACCCACTCGACTCAGACCCAGATCCCTGTGGACGCACCCCATCTTAGTCGCAGAGTTCCTAGGTCTTGACACTCAACAGAATCAAGCAGACGAAAGATAGAACAAAACAAAATGCTATAACAACAACAACAACCATCTCAGAATGGGAACTTAAAACAAATAAAAGCGTGCTAAGTTCGGCCGGGCCGAATCTTATATACCCTCCACCATGGATCGCATTTCTCGATTTCTTTTCCCGGCATCTCTTCTTAGACAAAAAAAAGGATATAAGAAAAGATTTGCTCTGCGATTAGAGCGATATTAAGATATGGTCCGGTTTGGACCACAATTAAATAATATTTATGTTGGAGACCTGTGTAAAATGTCAGCCAATTCGAATAAGAATTGCGCTCCTTGTGGGCTCAAGAAGTAAAATGAAGAGATCGATTTATATGGGAGCTGTATCGGGCTATAGACCGATTCAGACCATAATAAACACGTATGTTAATGGTCATGAGAGAATACGTCGTACAAAATTTCAGGCAAATCGGATAACAATTGCGATCTCAAGAGGCTCAAGAAGTCAAGATCCCAGATCGGTTTATATGGCAGCTAAATCAGGTTATGAACCGACTTGTACTTTATTGACATAGTTGTTGAAAGTAACAATAAAAAACGTCTTGCGAAATTTCAGCCAAATCGGAAAGGAATTGCGCCCTCTAGAAGCTCAAGAAGTCAAGTCCCCAGATCTGTTTATATGACAGCTATATCAGGTTATGAACCGATTTGAACCATATTTGGCACAGTTGTTGGATATCATAACAAAATACTACGTGCCAAAATTCATTCAAATTGGATAAGAATTGCGCCCTCTAGAGGCTCAAGAAGTCAAGACCCAAGATCGGTTTATATGACAGCTATATAAGGTTATGGACCGATTTGAACCATACTTGGCACAGTTGTTAGATTTAATATCGAAACACGTCGTGCGAAATTTCATTCTAATCGGATAAGAATTGCGTACTCTAGAGGCTCAAGAAGTCAAGACCCAAGATCGGTTTATATGGCAGCTATATCAGGTTATGAACCGACTTGTACTTTATTTGACATAGTTGTTGAAAGTCACAATAAAAAAACGTCATGTGAAATTTCAGCCAAATCGGATAGGAATTGCGCCCTCTAGAAGCTCAAGAAGTCAAGTCCCCAGATCTGTTTATATGACAGCTATATCAGGTTATGAACCGATTTGAACCATATTTGGCACAGTTGTTGGATATCATAACAAAATACTACGTGCCAAAATTCATTCAAATTGGATAAGAATTGCGCCCTCTAGAGGCTCAAGAAGTCAAGACCCAAGATCGGTTTATATGACAGCTATATAAGGTTATGGACCGATTTGAACCATACTTGGCACAGTTGTTAGATTTAATATCGAAACACGTCGTGCGAAATTTCATTCTAATCGGATAAGAATTGCGTACTCTAGAGGCTCAAGAAGTCAAGACCCAAGATCGGTTTATATGGCAGCTATATCAGGTTATGAACCGAACCGATATTAAATCTAACAACTGTGCCAAGTATGGTTCAAATCGGTTCATAACCTGATATAGCTGCCATATAAACCGATCTTGGGTCTTGACTTCTTGAGCCTCTAGAGTGCGCAATTCTTATCCGATTGGAATGAAGTTTTGCACGACGTATTTTGTTACGATATCCAACAAGTGTGCCAAGTATGGTTCAAATCGGTTTATAACCTGATATAGCTGCCATATAAACCGATCTTGGGTCTTGACTTCTTGAGCCTCTAGAGTGCGCAATTCTTATTCGATTGGAATGAAATTTTGCACGACGTGTTTCGTTATGATATCCAATAACTATGCCAAGTTTGGCTCAAATCGGTCCATAACCTTATATAGCTGTCATATAAACCGATCTTGGGTCTTGACTTCTTGCGCCTCTAGAGGGCGCAATTCTTGTCCAATTTGGATGAGTTTTGGCACGTAGTATTTTGTTATGATATCCAACAACTGTGCCAAATATGGTTCAAATCGGTTCATAACCTGATATAGCTGTCATATAAACCGATCTGGGGTCTTGACTTCTTAAGCCTCTAGAGTGCGCAATTCTTATCCGATTGGAATGAAATTTTGCACGATGTGTTTCGTTATTATATCCAACAACTGTGTCAAGTATGGTTCAAGTCGGTCCATAACCTGATAAAGCTGCCATATAAACCGATCTGGGATCTTGACTTCTTGAGCCTCCAGAGGTCGCAATTATTATCCGATTTGCCTGAAATTTTGTACGACGGATTCTCTCATGACCATTAACATACGTGTTTATTATGGTCTGAATCGGTTTATAGCCCGATACAGCTCCCATATAAATCGATCTCTCTATTTTACTTCTTGAGCCAACAAAGAGCGCAATTCTTAATCGAATTGGCAAACATTTTACACAGGTCTCCAACTTAAATATAATTTAATTGTGGTCCAAACGGGACCATATCTTAATATCGCTCTAATCGCAGAGCAAATCTTTTCTTATATCCTTTTTTTTTTTGCCTAAGGAGAGATGCCGGGAAAAGAACTCGACAAATGCGATCCATGGTGGAGGGTATATAAGATTCGGCCCGGCCGAACTTAGCACGCTTTTACTTGTTCTTTATTTTATGGACCGATAGGTTGCCATAACAAAGATATATGCTGCATCGTGGTGGCGTCTCCATTCAGTTGATCCATTTGCAAACAGAATAGACGCTTATTTAAATGTTAGTGCACATATAAACGACTGGGAATTTTACATTTCTCCCATCTGTTAGAGCTTTTTTGAACATATTGTTATGAGTCTATAGATTTCCTTTGTCTGTGCTGCTACTTGCTTGGAGCTGCTTAGCGCCTATAATATTGATCATGATGTGGTAGTTGTCTATAATATACTATATGGCTACATGTAGAATAGTCATAATTTAGTCTTTTTTAAATCAAATCGAAGTGCCATATAAAATGATTTTTAGAGGACCTAATTAGCAGGTTTTTATATAAGGTGCGGTGTTGACAGTTCATAGTAATTAAACCATGTAAAACTTTTGAACGTGAAAGTGTTGCCCAGCAGCACGATGATTGGACTTGTCTAGGAAACGAAGGCTCCTTGTCGATGATCTAAAATGGCGGCTACCTTGACTTAAGGTTTGCAACTGCTCCTATTACACTGAACTTTAGGGGTATGGCGGCAGTGTCTCGTTAGGTCATTATAATGGGTCAACAGTTTTGGGGTGAGGTGGTCCGCTAGATATATGAGCAGAGTAAAGATATCATATTCGCTGTCCACAACCTTGTACTTTGAATTTAACCCCATATTGTCATAATTGGTGTATACACCCGTTTGAGTACAAATTTGAATGACGCACTCCACTTAAAAATATCTATCACTTGATCCCCCATTGTTTTAATGGGTCAAATAAACAATTGGAGGCGACTTTAGGAGTTAAAGCACCACCTAGATTCTTGGACACAAAGTTTAATGTAATATTCGTAATCTGCTACCAAATGCCTTTAATTTAAGTCTCATCTAGCTAGGATCGAATAATATTCCCATCTGAGGGTGGAGCGACCCCCAATTACTTGGACCTCACTTTTTATGTCATATCCGTAGTCTAGTCCCGAATACCTTTCATTTGAGTCCCATATTGATATTTACGTCCAATATGTATGTTTGGGGGTTGGACGACCCCTCGCATACTTCATCCCAGTTTGTAATTTATTTATTTACACCCGCACAACAAAAATATAAAATTCTTATAATTAAAGTGCGGGTAATATCTCCAACAATTGTACATAGTAAACACTTAAAACTAAGAATCCATAGCTATACAGTACATCACAGATTTTGTATGAATAACTTACGGAAAAAACTAACAATTGTGGCTTTGTAGATTGAATTTAAAAGAAAAAAAAAACAAAAGTGAATTTATCAATAAAAATTAATTAATAGACTTAGTTGATCCGAAAAAAAAGAAATTAAGGTAAGTATAGAAGAATAAAAATAAATATATAAATGAGTCTTAACATTCATCAACTTAATGCAGTAAAATGTTTCCAAAGTCTGGTTTTAAATGTTGCCGAGTTACTGAGTAATTGCAGATCGTTAGGAAGAGAATTCCAGAGACGTACAGCGTATATGAACATATGCCATTCAGAAACAAGCCTCCGATACATTTTGGGAATGATTTTTACCTCTAGTAGATCTGGCGAAATCAATAAATCCATACAGATTTTGTGGTGCCTGCGTGTAGATCAGTTTATGCAGGAAAGTAAGCGATCTTAGGAACAACAAGTGCTGTAAGGAGACGCCATACAGATAATACCATATTCGTATTCTACTCTCCAATACCTCTCATTTGATACCCATATTCTCCCTATCAGTCCACTGGTGATATTAAGTGGTGTTTTTGGGGTACCGGGGGAGGGTCCACCCCCTTCCAATACCAACAAACTAAAAAGCCTTTTCCAGTCCATTTTCGTAATCTACTCCCGAATACCTTTCATTCGAGTCCAATAAACCATTTTTTGGGGGGGTTTTGGGGTCGGGCGGCCCCCTTGTTACCTGGATCCAATTTTTAATATGAAATTCGAAGTCTACTCTTGAATACCTTTCATTTGAATCCCGTCTGGTCTCGATCAGTTCACTTTTATTTTTAGGTCGTACTTTTATGGTCAGGGGAGGGTCCGCCCCCTACCAATGTCAATGAATTATAAAGCCTATTGCTCATTCCGGGCTACTCCGAACAATCTGTGAAAATTTGAAAGAAATCGGTTCGGCCGTTTTTTGAGTCTTTACAGAAAGAACAAATTTACAAACCCACAAACAAACATACAAAAAACACAAGTTAATTTTTATATATATAGATAGATAGATATAGAGGACTAGCTGAACCCGGCAGGCTTCGCTGCGTTTCATTTTACACCATATGATTTACAACTTTCTTTTCAAGTACTCTTCTTTGCATTCACTAAGTTACCTATGTATATATTTTGCGGCCATGTTTTTATAGACTTTTGTGGAAGCTTGTCCCAGGGTAGGAGGGTTAAAAAAATAAAAGCGAAAACAGTCAAAGGTTAGTGCCTTTATTTTATTTATTCGAAGGACAGACAACTTCTCAAAACAGTAGTGAAAAGCATATGATCAACTTTGAACACACCTGTACCTCTCGTGCTCTTTTTCTTTGTTCGGGTTTGCTTGGCTATTCAAATAATTTCTGTCCCCCAATAGATGGCGCTGAAGTTGTTGTTGCTGATGCTTGCTGTTGATTCCCATCACATTGTCATCATTTTATCTATTTTTGAATTCAATCGAATTTCCACTCTTGTGGGCCTATCTAATGTCACCATTGCTCATGGGTAAGCATCTTCGACTTACCCATGGCAAAAATATTTGAAAGAATTTTTAACACTGGAGATTCCTTCAATAATAGTTGCGACAATTGTGCATAATTATGCATTTAAGACTTCAGAACAGAAACTTACGGCCTAGATCAATAAATTTGTTTTTTCTTTTTATACCCTCCATCATTAACTAATTTCGTCATTCCGTTTGTAAATCATCGCAATATTTATCTGAGACCCAACAAAGTATATATGTATATTTTTAATCGTCTTGGCAATCTAAGCACGTTAACTTTCGAAGGGATACATCTAGGCGCATGAAATTTTGCACAAATAGTACTTATTAGAGTAGGTCAGTTAGGATTGTAAATGGGTCATATTGGTCTATGTTTTGATATAGCTGCCATATAAACTGATCTTGGATCTTTACCTTTTGAGCCCCTTAACGCCGCAATTCGTATCCGATTTGTCTCAAATTTTGTATAACATATATTGTTATGACTTCCAACATCTGTGCTAAGTATGGTCCAACATCTGTGCCAAGTATGGTTCAATACAATCTTGCATATTCGCACTCCATTAAATATATTTTAATCTATGGCAAAGATAGCCACTTAAACTACCTGAAACACCTTTCGTTAAGGCCCGTGTTATGGTGGGAAATTTAAAAAAAATTATGCAGCAATAAGGACCGATAGGTTATCATAACAAAGATAAATGCTGCATGACCAATTTTTACCACTCTGCCCTCTCTCTGTTCGTGTTGGCGTCTCCATTCAGTCGATCCATTGTCAAACAGCTTATAGATGGCGGTTATTTAAATGTTAGCCAAAATGTAAATAAAATAACTTAAAAGTTCCCCGTGGTAGTTGTATATGGCAACCTGTTGAATAGTCATAATTTAGTCTTTTTTAAATCAAACAAAATTGCTATATTAAACGATTCTGAGTGGTAAATAACTAATTTGCCAGTCTTTATATTTGATGCGGTGGCAACAGTTCTTAGTAATTAAACCATGTAAAACTATTGAACACGAAAGTGTTCCCCAGCAGCACGTTGTTTGGACTTGTCTAGGAAAAGAAGGCTCCTTGTCGATGCGGTCACTTTGACGTTGAGGTTTGCAACAGCTCCTATCACACTGAACGTCATAACTTTAGGGGTATGGCGGCAGTGTCCTGTTGGGACATTATAATTGATCAACTGTTTTGGGTTTAGGTGGTCCGCCAGATATATGAGCAGAATAACGATATCATATTCGCAGTCCACAACCTTATACTTTGAATTTAACCCCATATTGTCATAATTGGTGTATACTGTCGTTTGGTGGAGGGCGTCTATAGGAGAATTGTGCGCCTCACTCCATATGCCACTTGAGCACAAATTTGAATGACGCACTCAAAAATATCTATCGCTTGAATTGTTTTAATGGGGCAAATAAACTATTGAAAGCGACTTTAGGAGGTGAAACACCACCTAGATTCTTGGACACAAAGTTTAATGTCGTATTTGTAAACTGCTATCAATACTTTTAATTAGAGGCTTATCTAGCTATGATCGAATTAAACTCATATTGGGGGTAGGCCGACCCCCAATTACTTGGATCTCATTTTTTGTGTCATATTCGTAGTCTAGTCCCGAATGCCTTTCATTTGAGTCCTATATTGATATTTACGTCCAATAAATTTAGCTATGATCGAATTAAACTCATATTGGGGGTAGGCCGACCCCCAATTACTTGGATCTCATTTTTTATGTCATATTCGTAGTCCAGTCCCGAATGCCTTTCATTTGAGTCCTATATTGATATTTACGTCCAATAAGTTTGTTTGGGGGATTTTTTGGGGTTGGACGTCCCCACGCATACTTGATACCATATTTGTATTCTACTCCCAATACCTATCATTTGATATGATATTAAGTGGTGTTTTGGGGGTAACGGAGAAGGTTCAGCCACTTTCCAATATCAACAAACTAAAAAGCCTTTTCCGCCTTACTGACCATTTTCGTAATCTACTCCCGAATACTTTTCATTCGAGTCCCATTTTGGGGTCGGGGTGGCCCCCCAGTTACTTGGATCCAACTTTTAATAACAAATTTGTATTCCACTCCCGAATAGATATAGCTCCCATATATATGTTCGTCCGATTTGAGAAATATTGCAATAAAGTTCTCATTTGTAAACCGATTCTCTCGTAATTTGACAGAAAGGATTTTCTTATGAATTTTGACAATACTGGTGAATTTCACACTTTCCTCGAGCTGCCGTGTATGTATTTCACCCGATTTTCACTTCTAAAGCCACTGCAAGCGCATTTATTGGCCAATCTTCTTAAAACTTTGTACAACGCTTTCCCCGACAATATCTGAGAAGTTTGCTCCAAATCGGTTCAGATTTAAACATAGCTCCCATATATATATGTTCTTCCGATTTTGAGAAATATTGCAAAAAGGTGCTCATTTGTTAGCAGATGCAAAAATTCACAATATTGTAAAGCATAACTTTTTCACCTTAGCAAGTTGTAGGCAACCAATCGTTTTATAAGTTCGTATCACGAATATTTTGCAATTGTCGCAGACATATTTATCGACTTTTAGCAAATAACTGATATACATTTTAGGGAATTTAAATGTAAACCTTGTACTCTTCGATATATTTACGGCTCCTAGACTATTATTTACCCAGAATAAGCACACGTGTAAGTAAACCTATGTCTAGGGTATTAATGAACTTTATTTTTGTCTTATAATAGCATTAACATATTTTCATTTTCGATAGCAATTTACTCCCTTTCCATCAATTAAAAGAGCTAACTGGCGTTTCCTAATTTACAAAATGTTCAGCTCATATTAGCCAAATGTTCAGTCTACATATGGTAGGCAAACACAGAAGACAGCAGTTAGTTAATAAAGAAAATTAAAAGGAAAACATAATGAAGAAAGGTGAATTTTGAAATGACGAAAGCAATTTTCCGACAGTTGGTTAATGGGATATTTGTGCGAAATTTTACTTTTTAAGATGGGAGACGTATTTTTTTTTTTTTTTTTTAACCGTACAGAAAAAAATTTAATTTTGTGTTCTATATATAATATTGGGTTGCCCAAAGAGTAATTGCGGATTTTTTAAAAGAAAGTAAATGCATTTTTAATAAAACTTAGAGTGAACTTTAATCAAATATAGTTTTTTTAAACTTTTTTTCTAAAGCAAGCTAAAAGTAACAGCTGATAACTGACAGAAGAAAGAATGCAATTACAGAGTCACAAGCTGTGAAAAAATTTGTCAACTCCGACTATATGAAAAATCCGCAATTACTTTTTGAGAACCCAATAGAAACAGATTACCCTATGGTCTGCGGACGTACAATATCCGATTGTATGATTTATTTCAAGACCAAATAAATTTAGCGCAATACATAACATCATACGCAAAGCAAAGCCTTAAAAAGGTATACCCAAATACTTTCGGCCTTATTCACAAAACTTAATGTAGATTTTAAAAAGGTTTATTTGACATATTTCCTTTTCTAGAAGTGTCAAATAAAACTATTTCAAGGCTTCATAAAGTTTTGGGAATAAGGCCGTTTTTTGTGTATGAAATTTGAACAAATACAACTTTGAAAAAATAATTGTGTGATTTTTTCGTCAAAAAACATTTTTCCAAAATTTTATTTTAAACTTTAATTTTAAAAATTTGTTCCTTTCAGAAACTCTTCTCCTTTTCTTAACGCTTTACTTCCATAGATTTGGCCACATCGAGGCTTCCACCTGGCAAGCGGATGAACTAAGTGATACTCTGTGCAATTCCAAACGGGATGGCACACTTATGGGCATAAGCGGCTTGTGTAACAGTTACTGCTATTGTCTGAACGAAAAGGCTGTAACGATAAATTGTCCTTCCAATATGGGGTTTAGTGCTAGCTATGGAGGTTGTATTGACTATTCCCAATCGGATTGTGTTAATGACAATAATAACACTGATGGTCATTTGAATGAGAAAGAAGATTCCAAATCAAGCAATGCAGTAGATTTGAATACCATAACCTCGGATATATGCAATTCGCAGCCATTTGGAACCACATTTCCCATACAGGGTAAGTGCCGACTATTCACCTATTGTTTGGGTGAAATTCCCTTGGCCATGCCATGCCTCTTTAATACCGCTTATAGTACCTCTGCGGGACATTGTGTACAATATCAAGATTCTGATTGTGCAGAGGTTAGCACTACAACATCGGTTACCTACCCAACAACAATACAAAACGAAAATTCCTCCGCAATTCCTATAGTAATTACAAGCGCAAGTGCTTCAAAACCTACAATATCATCAACACTCATAAATACTACTCCATCATTGCCTTCGACCACAAGTGGGTATCCTACCCAGACCTCTGCTTCAGGACAACCAAATTTAACCACAAAAGCAGGAACAGATTTTACAACATCTGCTGGCAAACCAACATTAGCAACCACAAGCGAATCATCTACTCGGCGATCACAAAGCACCTATACAGAGCAAACTTTATCTACCACAGCCCTAACATCTACTCTACGTCCTTTGAGCTCATCAACTTTATCTTCAAGTACCACTGATACAAACCAATCACCAACTCAACTTCCTCGAACCATATCAACATCTTCTTCAAGCAATGAGCAGACTACAAATAACTCATCGGCACCACCAGCAACCACGTCGACACCAGATACTTCCACAACCACTTCCACTACGTCAATAACACAAACAAGAATCAGCAACCCTCAAAGCACTTCAACAGATTCCGATCCAACTACAACTAGAGAAACAACTACTTATCAAACTTTAACTTCATCCTATACCATGACATCATCTACGTATACTCCCACTGCAAAGGGTTCAACTGCAAGTCCTCAAACCTCTACATTTAACTCCATATCGACCACAAATGTTGAGACTACCAATATACTACCTCCAACACCTACATCTGTCACTTCAGGCAACACCAGCCAGACAAATACATCTCGGGGTCCTCCAATACCGTCCTCTCCCACACTTATTCCTCCTTCACCCACATCAACTCCAACTATAGCTCCATTATCAACCAAGAGACCTCTAAAGCCAATATTGCCTGCCACATCTTCCACAAACTCTCCAACCGAAACAACCACAGAAGATCCTACGACTAAAGAGGGACAAACCACAAGCCCTACTTCAAATGATCCCACATCTGCCGGAGGACAAACCATAGACCCAGCTATAAAATATCCATCAACTGCACAAGGACAAACTATAAACCCAACTACAAATGACCCCACAGCAGCAACAGGACAAACCACAGATCTAAATACCAAAGATACCACAACAGCAGTGGATCAAACTACAAGCCCAACTACAAATGATCCGACAACTATTGATCTTACCACCGATCCATCATCCACAACAAATACGACCACATTGTCTGATGCAACATCTCGATGTCCTCAATCTTCTGCAATTATAACCGACCCCACACCTAGAAGTTGTTCGCAAAGCATTTCAGCTTTAACAAATCCAAAGACTTTTGTTTTTGCCCTACTTTTGATTTTGGGCACAAAATTATTTCATTTTGTTGCTGGAATTGTGTCCAGCATAGACCAATGGGTCTTTGTTTTCGTTTCTTTGTAGAATAGAAGAGCAAGACAATAAAAACCCTTTTAAAAACTAAGGCAGTATGCGGGGTCGCAAAATGCATTTGGCAGGCTGCAGTGAGCGCGATTTCGACCTTAGAGGTAATCCGGCAATCCTTGATTGCCAATGGAATAACTCAGTTACATATTTTCCGTGGGGACAAACGCAGCGCAGCAAACGTTAGAATGTCTGCCGAACGCTCGGCTGCATTCGTATCTTGGCCACAACATCAGAAAAAATTTCCAGCGATGGCTATCGCCTACTAATGCTGGCGATATTTTGTCAGGTACTATGCGATGAAAAACTTCTCTCGCACAGCGGCACGCCCTTTCGTCCTTGGCTATAAAAAGCAGGAACCCTATTATAAAGCTTGAACTTGAATCGCACAACACTCATTGACAAGTAAGTCTGCCATTTTTGAACGATTACAGATATCTTCACGGAACCAAATGGTTTTGGTCTAGCTGGTTGGATTTCAAACTCGCATCACTTTTGACTGAAGAATCGGATATTGTAATATGATGCAATGAAAGTATTGCAGATTTTATAAGCTATCTAAATAAGTATTTATATCAAAAATCTATTCGCAAATATCTTAGCAAATCATAAAATACGAGATCAGCTTCGGTTAAAAATAATAAAAAAAAAGTAAAAACCTGTTACCCACCACCAAGGATACATTAATCATCCTATTTTATTATAACTCCTCTACCATATCCATAGATATATCTAAATAAGGGATGTTCTGGATCATATTTTATTCAGGTCCCCAGAACTCATATACAAGTAACCGTTTCAGCGAAATGAGTCAATAATTCCGGTTTTTATGGGATTAGGAACCTAAACTCAAAGATCGGTCTATATCACAGCTATATCAATATAGTCTGATCTCAACCATATTTGGGTTTGTTGTAGGGAGGCTTAAAACAACTCACTATTTCAAATTTCAACGAAATCGGGTAATATATAAAGTTTTATGGGCTTCAGACCCTTAATCGGCATATCGTTCTATATGACAGCTATATCTAAATATCGTCCGATCTTCACAATATTTGGGCCAGATGGCGGGAGTATTAAATAAACTCACTGATTCACATTTCAGCGATATCGGGTAATAAATAAAGCTTTTATGGGCTTCGTCCGATTTTGCTCGTTCAAGAACTTAACCTGAGTGAAGCAAAAAGACGTATCTGTGTTAAATTTCAGATCATATCTCAATTTTTGAAGGCTGTAGATTGATTACAACAGACGGACGGACAGACACAAGAACATTGTTAAATATATACTTTTTAGGGTCGAAAATTGATATTTCGATGTATTGCAAACGGCATGAATAAATGAATATACACCCTATCCTATGGTGGGGGGGGGGTCGAATCTCGTATCGATTCTGCTAAAATATGGGAGCTATATCTGGTAAAAATCCGATTTGGATCGTACTTGTCACAGTTGTTGGAAGTCATAACAGAGCACTATATGCAAATTTTTAGCCAAATCGGATAAAATTCGAGGCTTGTATGGGCACAAGAAGTCAAATCGGGACCTTTTTATATAAGACCTATGTCATGTTATTGACCAATTTCAACCGTACTTGGCACAGTTATTGGAAGTCATAACAGAACACTATGTGCAAAATTTCAGCCAAATTGGATACAAATTGAAGCTTCCAGGGGCTGAAAAAGTCAATTTGGGAGATCGATTTATATAGGAGCTATATCATGTTCTTGACGGATTCGGACCGTGCTTGACCCAGTTGTTGGAAAAATATCAGCCACATCAGATAAAAACTGAGCATTCCAGGGGCTCAAGAAGTCATATCGGGAGATCGGTTTATATGGGAGCTATATCAGGTTATAGAACGATTCGAACCGTACTTGGCCAAGTTGTTGAAAGTCATAACAGAACACTACGTATAAATTTTCAGTCAAATGGGATGACAATTGAGGCTTCTAGGGGCTCAAAAAGTCAAATCAAATCAATTGTTCGTTACGCTTTGTTTATTTGTATGCTAGTTTGTTTGTCTGTTCCGTATAGACTCACAAACGGCTGAACCGATTTTCATGAAATTTTCACAAATGGTAGAGTTTGGGACCCCGGTGAAAAAAGGGTACTACTTTTTTTGATTTCCGAAGGGGGCGGAAATACCCCATTTTTCAAAAACGCCAGATCTCGGTGATCCCAAAATCCATTCGGGCGGACATGTTTACCGATTGAGACAATATGGGTATCAAATGAAAGGTTTTTAAGAGAAGAGTACGAACTTGGTATATAAATTTCGCCCAAAGTATTCGGGGGATCCCCCACCCACGAAAAACCCCCCAACAGGACTTTTCACCGCTTGGGCAATATGGGTGTCAAATGAAAGGTATTTAGAAGTATAATACAAATCTGACATAAAAATTTGTTTCTTGGTGTTTGAGGGGGGATATCTGAACCGATTGAGACAATATGGATATTAAATAGAAGGTATTTAAAAGTATAGTAAAAAGCTGATATAAAAATTTATTCATCGGTTTTTGAGGCGCTCCTACCCACCAAAAACCCCTCAACAGGGCATATTTACCGGTTGGGACAATATGGGTATCAAATGAAAGGTGTTTGGAAGTTTAGTACACATCTGTTATAAGAATTTGGTCCAAGGTGCCTACGGAGCCTCTCCAACCCCAAAGACCCCCAAAACAGGGATGAATTTCCAACGTCACAAAATGGGTATGAAATGAAAGTTCTTTGAGAGTTGACAACGAATCTGATGTACATGTTTGGGACCGAGTCTGGGACCGACCCACCCACTAAATACTCTTGAATAAGACGTGTAGTTCAATCGGGATAATATGGGAATTTAACGAAACGTGTATGACATTAGAGTTCGAATCTTATGTTGATATAAGGATTTAAGTATCTAGGTTACGTCTTGCCGTCCAGCATGACATGTAGATCTCGGCATTAAAGGACTCAAATAAATTGTCTTTTGGGTCTTAGCGTGGGGGGGGGACCGACGCTCTCCTTCCAATAAAAACAGTACCAAACTGTCATGTAGGGCAACCGGGAATATTGCCTCCAAAGGCAAAAGTCGTGCAGAGCCGACTATATAATACTCTACACCACCGTGTCTGCGTACCAATTTAAATGCATGGAACCTATGTTGGTATATAGTCTGATTTTAATTTTGCTTATCTATTGATATATTGAATAGAACCTTGTAAAATTTTCTTAAGATAGGACCTCAATTGTTGCTACTAGAGTGTTAAAGGCAATATCATATGAAATATATATATATGGGAGCTACATATATATATATATATATATATATATATATATATATATATATATATATATCTGAACGGACTTTGATAAAATTTAGCACACGAACTAAAACGTCAAAAAGAACAGCTCACGCTAAATTTTATAAAGATCAAACAAAAATTGTGGTTTCTGTAGCCTTAAAAGGCCAGGATGATATATATGGGAGTTGTATCTAAATCAGAACCGGTTTTAAAAAAATTTTGCACACTTATTTGGACGTCAAATAAAACATCTCATGCTTAATTTTTTAAAGCTCGGACCAAACTTGTGGCTTCTATAGCCTTAAGAGGCCATATCAAATGGAAGATATATATGGGAGCTAAATCTAAATCTGAACCGATTATTGTCAAAACCAAACAAACAAATGCTCAAAGTTCTAATACCCTGTACCACAGTGGTGGTGTTGGGTTTAATAATAAATGAAGGCCGATCAGGAGAGAATATAACAGCAATAAAAGGTCTTTAGTGTGGATCTGAACGAGATCCGTAGCCCTGAATATCTTAATGGCCACCTTCAGAATTCTTGACGTTATGGGACTCAAACAAAATCCGCCCCCTAAACTCTCCTCAAACCGGCAATGTTTGCCTACTATGGCAATTAGACAAATAAATCAGATACAATAAGAGAGTGAAAGAAGGCGCACCATAGCGGACCCTGTCCAGCTACTTCTTAAACATAAATTTCAATTTCTGTTTCTTTGTTAGTTTGTTTGGTTGTCTGTTCCGTATAGACTCAAAAACAGCTAAACCGATTTTCTTGAAATTTGTACAGATGGTGCATATTGATCCCGTGGTGAAAATAGGGTACTACATTTTTGATAATTTTCAGAAACGCCAGATCTCGAAGATGCGTGGTGCGATTTAAGCGAAATTTAGTGTGCACTCCTTTAGTTTCCTAAAAACAAAAAATTTGGTATCCAAAATTCGGATGGGGTACCTAGGTGGGCCGCCCCACATCCAAATATATTTATAGACCAATCAGTACAATATGGGATCTAAGTGAAAGGCATTTGAGAGTGGTAAAAGAATCTGATATTCAAATATGGAGTCAGGTGTTTGGGGAGCCGCCCCACCCCCAAAATACCCCTAAATCAGACATCTTTACCGACCATAGCAATACGAAACTCAAATGAAAGGTATTTCGGAGTATAGCACGAAGTTGCTATCCACTTTCGGGACCAAAATTCTGGGAGTCCACCCCTCCCCCAAACTGCACTAATTTACTGACCATGGCAATAAAAATAAATAAAAGTTATTTGAGAGTAGAATATGAATCTGATATCCAAATGCTGATCTAAGTGTTGAGAACAAATTTACCGTTCATAGCAATATATGACTCAAATGAAAGTGCTTTGGGTGTATAGGCCTGTTTGTCAGTATTATTCTTCACTTATTCTCAAAACTGGTGTCATTCGTTTCGTTTACTGCGGTGCCGAGGTAGATAAAGTTGCTGACTATCTCATATTTGTGATTCCCAACATTCTACATTTTCTTTATCTGCTCGGTTGTACAAGGCGTTTTGGAAGTTGAAACAATCCATTTCATCTTATCTCCATTTACTGCCAGACCTTTTTCTTTCGATTCTTTCAAAGGCAGCAGTTACTACTTCAGGTGACCGACCTCTGATATCGATGTCGTCGGCATAGGCGAGTAGCATGTGTTTTCTTGTGATTAGTGTGCCATATCTATTCATATCTGCATCTCATATAATCTTTTCCAACAGGATATTAAAGAGATCACACGATAGGCTGTCTTCTTGTCTGAAACCTCGTTTGGTATTAAATGGTTCGGAGAGATTCTTTCCTACTCTTACTGAGGAACGCGTAACACCAAGTGTCATCCTGCAGAGTCTTATTAATTTTGCAGGTATACCAAACTCAGACAAGGCTTGAAATACTTTTCAAGCCTTGTCTGAGTCCCCCGGCCTGAAATATTTCAGCTGGTAACCCATCGGCTCCTGCTGCCTTGTTGTCCTTTCGTCGGGTCACTGCTATCTGGACCTCATTCCGACAAGGAGATAAACATTCTATGCCATCATCATTGTTTAGTTCTACGGTATCCTCTTCGCCGCCAACATCGGGCGTCAATGTCAATTACCAGATTTCCTTCTTTGTCTCAGCAAGAAGATGTACATCTCACGTCTTTCCATTTCCTTTTTATTTCTGCGGAATAGACGTTTATCCTCTCTCCTTTTCTCCCGATACCTCTCCTTCATCTGGCGCGTCGCTACAGATTGCAGGGTTGCTCTATATGCCGGATTCTTGGCTTCAGTAGCATCTTGACACTCTTGGTCGTACCATGGGCTTTTGGTGGAGGCTTCCGGTACCCAATTATGGATTTCACGACATTTTCCATGCCACTGCGCCATTACACCATCGGAACAAGGAGTGCTTTCATCAAGCAGTTGGGTCAGTCGAGCCCAAATAGGTCCATAGCCCGATATAGCTGCCAAAAAAACCGACTGCCTGATTTGACTTTTAGAGGGCACATTTGGTTGACATTTTGCATGACGTATTTTGTTTTCAATTTGAACAACTATGTTAAGTATGGTTTAAATCGGTTTATAACCTGATATAGCTCCCAAACTAACCGATATCTCGATTTTACTTCTTGATCCAGTATATCGTGTAATTCTTATACCAATTGGCTATGGTCTCCAACATCCAAACTACGTTTAGTTCGAATCGGTCCATAACTTGACATAGCTCACCAAGCTTCCAACTTTTTACCATGGTTTTGTTTAGAAAGGCCGTAAGGCTTATGGAACTACATGCCTTTGGTTTTGCATAACTTATTTGCCGAGATTGCATATCAACAGTACTGTTGCCAGCCTTTCGGAGTATATACGTGTCCTAGACTCGTTGTGAATATAGTGACCTGACAGATGGGGCGCCAGGTCGTCTGACTCAGTCTGTAGTGAATTTGGAAATATTACATCAGGTCCTGGGAACGAACAATTGGCAGCGGCTCAAGTCTTCCTTTAATTGATAGTAATGATGCACTTCAATCAACCCCATTGTCCACAAAAAACGGGATTGAACAAAAGCCTAAGGTTTGACTAAAATCAACTTTAATAAATACCTTAACAATGTATGTCACATTTTTTCATCATTCCTGTTCTTTACACTTAACGATCGACGATAGAATGGCTATTCGTATAGTCTTGACTAATTCGTTTTACACAGAATATAAAGCAAACTTTTAGGCGCCGCAAGGAATAAAGTAAAAAGTCGTTAAGTTCGGCCGGGCCGAACTTTGGATACCCAACACTTCGGATATGTATGTAAACCACCTTTAGTCATAATTCTGTGAAAAATGCACAATTTATGTCCCCATAGCAGCTTTATCGAAATACGGTCCGATTTGGACCGAATTCGACAAGAATATTGAGAGGTCTAATAGGTACAAGTCATTGTTAAATTTTGCAGAACAAAATATGGGTCTTTTTGGTAGCCATATCCAAATATAGACCGATATGAATCATATACGACACGGATGTCGAAAAGCCTAACACAAGTCACTGTGTCAAATTTGAGGGAAATCGGATTATAAATGTGTCTTTTATGGGGCCAAGACTTTAAATCGAGATATCGGTCTCTATGGCAGCTTTATCGAAATCTGAACCGACCTGGGCCAAATTGAAAAGGGATGTAGAAGGCGCTAATTCAACTCACTGTCCCCAGTTCTGACGAAATCGAACATTAAATGCGACTTTTACGGCCCCAAAACCTTAAATCGAGAGATCTGTTTACATGGCAGCTATATCCACATCTGGACCGATCTGGGACAAATTGAAGATTAATATTCATGGGCCTAACAAAACTCACTGTCTAAAATTTTGGCGAAATCGGGCAATAAAAGCGGCTTTTATGAGCCAAAGACCTTTAGTCGAGAGATCGGTCTATATCCAAATCTGGACCGATCTAGGCCAAATTGCAGAGGGACGTCGAAGGACCTAACACAACTTACTGTCCCAAATTTCAGCTAAATCGGATAGTAAATGTGGCGTTTGTGGGCCTAAGACCCTAAATCGGCGGATCGCTCTTAATGACAGCGATATCCAAATCTGAACCGATCTGAGCCAAATTAAAGAAGGATATCGAAGGACCTAACACAACTCATTGTCCCAAGTTTCAGCAAAATCGAATAATAAATGTGGCTTTTATGGGCCTAAGCCCCTAAATCGGCGGATCGGTCTATATGGGGGCTATAACAAGATATATTCCGATATAGCCCATCTTCAAGCTAAACTTGTTTATGGACAAAAAAAATCTGTGCAAAATGTGAGCTTAATATCTCTTTTTTTAAAGACTGTAGGGTGATTTCAACAGACAGACCAACGGACATGGCTAGATCGTCTTAAATTTTTACGCTGATCAAGAATATATATACTTTATAGGGTCGGAAATGGATATTTCAATGTGTTGCAAACGGAATAACAAAGAGAATATACCCCCATCCTTCGGTGGTGGGTATAATAAGTATTAAACAGTTGTTGGAAGTCGTGACAGAACACTACGTACGAAATATCCAGGGGCTTAAGATGTCAAAACGGGAGGTCAGTTTATATGGGAGCTACATCAGGTTATAGACCTATTTAAACCCTACTTGGCACAGTTGTTGGAAGTAGTAGCAGGTCACCACGTGCTAAATTTTAGCGAAATCGGACACGAGTTGCGGTTTCCAGGGGTTCAAGAAATCAAATCGGGAGATCGGTTTATATGGATGCTATATCAAAATCAGAACTGATATGGCCCATTTGAAATCTCTAACGATCTACATCAATAGTAAGTATCTGTGACAAATTTCAAGCGGCAAGCTGTACGACCGCTATCGTGATTTCGACAGATGGACAAGGCTAGATCGACTAAGAATGCCGAGACGATTAAGAATATAAACACTTTATAGGGTTGCAGATGAATATTTCGAGGTGTTACAAACGGCATGATTGTCATGATATTTTAAGTCGAGCTTGCCATGTCCGGCCGTCCATCTGTCCGTCCGTCCATCTGGCCGTCCGTCCTTCTGTCTGTCGAAATCACGCTAACTTTCGAAGGAGTAAAGCTAGGCTCTTGAAATTTTACACAAATACTTCTTATTAGTGCAGGTTGATTGGGATTGTAAATGGGCCACATCGGTCCATGTTTTTATTCAGCTGCCATATAAACCGGTCTTGGGTCCTGACTTCTAGCGGGTGCAATTCTTATCCGGTTTGGCTGCAATTTTGCACATATCGTTGAGCATTGACTTCCAACACTAATGCAAATTATGGTCTAAATCAGTCCATAACCTGATATAGCCGCCATATAAACCGTATATAGTTTTGCTATCGCTTCCAAAAACTGTGCTAATTATGGTTCATATCGGTTCATAACCTGATATAGGTGCCATATATACCTGTCTCCCGATTAGAATTATTGAGCTTCTAGAGGACGCAATTCCTCGGAAATTTTGCACATGTCGTTAAGGAATGACTTTCAACAAATGTGCCATGTTTGGTTGTAATCAGTCCATAACTTGATATAGCCGCCATTTAAACCAATCTTCCAATTAGATTTCTTGAGCTTTCAGAGGGCGCAATTTTTATGCAATTTAGTTGACATTTTGTTCATGTCGTTTTGGTATGACTTCCAACACTAATGCAAATAATGGTCTAAATCTGAGCCGCCACATAAAGTGATCTCCCGATTAGACTTCTTGAGCTTTTGGATGGCGCAATTCTATCCAATTTAATTGAAATCTTACTTATGCCATTTTGATATGACTTCCAACAACTGTGCCAAGTATGGTCTAAATCGTTTTATAACCTGATGTAGCTGCCATATAAGCCGATCTCTCAATTTGGCACTCTGAGCCACTGGAGGGAGCAATTTTTTTCTCCATTTGCTGAAATGTTGTAGGTGATATTCTTGTATGACTTCTAACAGTCATGACAAACACGATCCATATCGGTCAATAACTTGCTGTAGCTCATATATATATTGAAAAAGTCATTCAAAGAACTTGACAAATGCGATCCATGGTGGAGGCTGTATTAAATTCGGCCCGACCGAACTTAGCACGCTTTTACTTATTTACTTTCAAGTAGTTAACATTCATCATGCATAGAGATGGCCGATGGGTAAATACCCAAAAAATATGTACCCGGTAAATTGGGTAAATACCCGGGTATTTACCCATATATACCCAAAGGCTGGGTATTTATTGTTTTACAGAGGGCTTGGCTACATTCAACATTTTGAAAACAATTTTATATGATTCGTATTCTTTGCATATCTTCTGATCTTATAAGATCGGACTATAGTTATATATAGCCGCTATATAGACTGATCTCCCGACTGAAAGTCTTGAGGCAGTAAATAGCTCATTTTGCATACGATTTCGATTAAATCTGGCCCAGTGAATTCTGGTAGACCCTTACCCATTTCTGTGAGATTTGGATATAGCTTTCATTTAGACCGACCGCCCGTTCTCTCGATATAGGGTATTAAGGCTATAATAGATCCATTTATTACCCGATTTCGATGAAATTTGGCTTCTAACAGTAGACCTCTATATCTTTTTTGTTGAATGTAATCCAGATTGGACCATATTTGGATATAGCTGTCATATAGACCGATCTCCCCATATCGTGTATTTAGCCCATAAAAAGAGCATTTTTCAGTGGTTTTTGGTAGACGCCTGCCCATTCCTGTGAGATTTGGTCCAGATCGGAACATTTTTTTATATAGCTGTCATGTAAACGGATCTCCCGGTATGGAGTATTGAGACCATAAAAGGTAAATTTTTCTTCCGATTTCGATGAAATTAAGCACAGTGTGTTGGTAGACCTCTTCATCTATTTGTTGAATATGATCCAAATAAGACTATATTTGGATATAGCTGCCATATAAACCAATATAAAGTATTAAGCCCATTAAGGGATAATTTTTCATCCGATTGTGACAAAATTTGCAGCAATGCGAACTTACCCGGTAGAATCCCATCTCTAATCAAGCACCATATTCATATTATTTTATTTGCCACCCTCAAATTTGAGTCACATTATAACCTAAAGTAAGATGTGTATCATAGGCACAAAGGTCTAGTCAAAACAAGTAAAAGCGTGCTAAGTTCGGCCGGGCCGAATCTTATATACCCTCCACCATGGATCGCATTTGTCGAGTTCTTTTCCTGGCATCTCTTCTTAGGCAAAAACAAGTAAAAGCGTGCTAAGTTCGGCCGGGCCGAATCTTATATACCCTCCACCATGGATCGCAAATGTCGTGTTCTTTTCCCGGCATCTCTTCTTAGGCAAAAAAGGATCTAAGAAGAGATTTGCTCTGCTATTAGAGCGATATCAAGATATGGTCCGGCTTGGACCACAATTAAATAATATGTTGGAGACCTGTGTAAAATGTCCGCCAATTCAAATAAGAATTGCGCCCTTTGGGGGCTCAAGAAGTAAAACAGAGAGATCGACTTATATGTGAGCTGTATCGGGCTATAGACTGATTCAGACCATAATAAAAACGTATGTTGATGGTCATGAGAGAATCCGTCGTACAAAATTTCATTCAAATCGGATAATAATTGCGACCTCTAGAAGCTCAAGAAGTAAAGATCCCAGATCGGTTTATATGGCAGCTATATCAGGTTATGGACCGATTTGAACCATACTTGGCACAGTTGTTGGATATCATAACAAAACACCTCGTGCAAAATTTCGTTCCAATCGGATAAGAATTACGTACTCTAGAGGCTCAAGCTGTCAAGACACAAGATCGGTTTATATAACAGCTTTATCAGGTTATAGACCGATTTGAACCTTACTTGGCACAGTTGTTGGATATCATAATAAAATACGTCGCGCAAAATTTCACTCCAATCGGATTAGAATTGCGCACTCTAGAGGCTCTAGAAGTCAAGACCCAAGATCGGTTTATATGGCAGCTATATACATAAGGTTATGAACCGATTTGAACCATACTTTGCACAGTTGTTGGATATCATAACAAAACACGTCGTGCCAAAATTCATTCAAACCCGATAATAATTGCGCCCTCTAGAGGCTCAAGAAGTCAAGATCCCAGATCGGTTTATATGACAGCTATATCAGGTTATGGACCGAACCATACTTGGCACAGTTGTTGGATATCGTAACAAAACACGTCGTGCAAAATTTCATTTCAATCGGATAAGAATTGCGCACTCTAGAGGCTCAAGAAGTCAAGACCCAAGATCGGTTTATATGGCAGCTATATCAGGTTATGGACCGATTTGAACCATACTTGGCACAGTTGTTGAATATCATAGCAAAACACGTCATGCAAAATTTCATTTCAATCGGATAAGAATTGCGCACTCTAGAGGCTCAAGAAGTCAAGACCCAAGATCGGTTTATATGGCAGCTATATCAGGTTATGGACCGATTTGGCCCATTTACAATATCCAACACTAATAAGAAGTATTTGTGCAAAATTTCAAGCGGCTAGCTTTACTCCTTCGGAAGTTAGCGTGCTTTCGACAGACAGACGGACGGACATGGCTAGATCGACATAAACTGTCGCGACGATCAAGAATATATATACTTTATGGGGTCTCAGACGAATATTTCGAGTAGTTACAATCAGAATGACGAAATTAGTATACCCCCCATCTTATGGTGGAGGGTATAAAAATAGCAAATTTGCCCACGAACATTCCATTAAGGAACAGGGCCCAAATTGTCATATATATATCCTTTTTGTAGCCTTTTAGTGCCGCAGTGCGATACCTCTTTGAGGAGAGGTTTAAAAACCTCTACTTGGCTTCTATACATGACATAGTACCACACAAATGTCTCCGGCAGTAGGAGGGGAAAACCACCGCTGAAATAATTCTTCTATGTTCGCGCCAGAATACGAACCCAGGCGTTCGGTCTGCACACACTAGGTAATTTTGTGGAGAGGAAAACCGTTTCCTATATCTCTTTTTACTATAATTTGAGAATTGCGGCAAGTTTAATTGCCTAGTGCGACTGGGCTATTCATATTCAATGTAATCTATAGTTCAATTTCTATAAAAATGCCATCGAAATTTATCATGCCAACATATGTCAATCAGTATAAAACTTCTAAACTGTATATCGCCTATAATGAGGCTATATAAGCTCAAATATTTTACAATAAGTTCTGCGTAAAACATTTTAATACACAATCCCTTTCGTATGTATATAAGAAATATAATTTTAAAAAATATGTGCCAGCGGAAAACTTCAAAAGCGATGATAGCAAAAAGCTAAAAGCCAATGGTAAATAATCCATCATTTACTTGACGGTAAAATCTTGTAATAAGCATTGCTATACATTTGTCCTAATAAAAAGTTGTCATGCGGAATATATGCATAACGCTGCATTAAGTAAATGGAATAATAAACCTACCATAATCGGGGGTTATTTTAAAAAACACTCCCCTCAAATACTTAAAGAAAAAATTGTTAAAAATTGATACAAAATAAATTATATCAGGTTATAGACTGATTAGGACCGTACAGTTGTTGGAAGTTGGAACGGAATACCGCATGCAAAATTTCAGCCAAATAGGAAAAAATAGCGGCTTGTAAGGACTCAAGAAGTCATAACGGGAGATTGGTTTATATGGCAGCTTTATCATGTTATAGACCGATTAGAACCGTACTTGGCACAGTTGGTGGAAGTCATAACAGAACACTACATGAAAAATATCAGTCAAATCAGACAAAAATTGCGGCTTGTAAAGGCTTAGGAAGTCAAATCGGGAGATCGGTTTATATGGGATCTACGATATACAATATAAGGTTATAGACTGATTTGAGCCGTACTTGGCAAAGTTGTTTAACGTCGTAAAAGAACACCATGTGCAAGCTAAATCGGACAGAAATTAAGGCTTGCAGGGGCTCAAGAATTTAAATCGGTAGATCGGCTTATATGGGAGCTATATCAGGTTATGGACCAATTCGGATTGTATTCGGTACAGTTGTTGAATATAATGGCCTCCAACAACTGTTTAAAGTACGGTATAAATCGGTCCATAACCTGTAATAGCTCTCATGTAAACCGGTCTCTCGATCATCCTTGCTCGGTTCCTAGAAGCTTTAATGTTTGCTGGTTTGACAGAGTTTTGGTATGTAGAATAAAATTATGCTCTTCAACTAAATTAATTTTGTATATAGGTCTTTGTTCCAGAATGATTTAAGTTTCTAACACTAAACAATTCTGAAACATTTAAAAATTGTTTGGTAATACGTTCCCGGGTATGGCCTCTCAAACTGTTCGAAAACTGAGCTTATGCTGGGGGCGAATTTTTAATATTTATTACACCACTACTGTCGTTAAAGGAAGAGAGACAGACCATTTAACAAGCATACTGGTCGACTCAGAATCACTTTCTGATTCGATTTAGCTACGTCCATCCGCCTGTTTCTCTGGCTGTGCGTCTTTGTGACTATGTTAATTTGTGTACAAATTTACTACAATACATACATAAAAAGACAAAGCCTATTGAAATTGGAAGAAATCGGATTAGATTTGGATTTATAGCTACAGTAGCTCCCATATATATGTTCGTCCGATTCAGACTACAATAATATCATCATTTGTCAACCGATCCTCGTGAAATTAGGCACGAAGGTTTCTCTTATGACTCTTCTGATCACTAGTGAATTTAATAGAAATCCGTTCAGATTTTGATGTAGCTCACATGTGTATGTTTTGCCCGATTTTCACTTCTAGAGCCTTTGCAAACGCACTTAACAAGCGATCTTCTCATATATTTGCATAACTATTTTTTCTATGACTCCTAAAATATGTACGGATTTTGGTCGAAATCTTATATTGTATATAAAAATGAATGTGTGTTTGTTTGTTTGTATGTTTGCGTGTTCCTTATAGACTCAGAAACGGCTGAACCGATTTTCTTGAAATTTTCACAGATGGTGCACAATGACCCTGTGGTGAAAAAAGGGTACTACATTTTTTGATATCTGAAGGAGGGGGCGGACCCTCCCCCTTACCCTAATTTTCAGAAACGACAGATCTCGGAGATAGGTGGTTGATTTCTGACCATGGGAATATGGGGCTCAAATAAAAGGTATTTAAATGTAGAATAGGAATCTGATATCCAAATTTGGGACCAAGTGTTTTGGTGGGCCGCCTCTCACCCAAAACATCCCCCAAAGGGGACTAATTTACGGCCATAGCAATATGGGGCTCAAATGAGAGGTATTTAAGAGTAAAGCACGACTTTGATATCAATATTCGGGAAAAGTGTCTATGGGGCCAATATGAGGCTCAAATAAGAGGGTTTTTAGAGTGGAACACGAATCCGATATATATTTTCAAGGCCAACTCACTGAGTGGCCGCTCATCCCCCAAAACACCCCCCAAGCCGGTCATGTTTGGCGACTATGGAAATATGGGGCTCAAATGAAAGGTATATGGGAGTAGACCACGTATCTGATATGAACATTAGGGACCAACTGTCTAGGGGACGTCCCACTACCATACAACCAGCAAATAGGACGTATTTGCTCACCAAGACTATTTGGGTCTTAAAGAGAGTGGAACTTAGCTTACACATGGTGTTCTTTTATAATTTTTAGGTTCAATACCCCAAACCGGACATATTTGCCGACTTTTACAATAAGGAGTTTAAATGAGATTCGAAAACGAATTTGATATCCAATTTTGAGGCCAATGGCAATATGGGGTTCAAATAAATGATATACAGATATATGAGAATAGAGCACGTTGCTCATATATTTTTCGGTCTTAGTGTTTGGGGGACCACCCCAATCCCCAAAACACCCCTAAATCGGGCATATATACCGACCATGTCAATGTGGAGCTTAAATGAAAGGTATTGGGCGGTAGAGCAAGAATTGATTCCCACTTTCGGAACCAATCTTATGGGGTCTACCCCTTTCCCAAAATACCTCACAAACAGCAATTTTTTACTACCCATCGTAGCATGGTATTTCACTAAAAGCTCTTTAATTGTCGAAAATAAATATTCCAAGGAAACTTTTGTTCCATATAAAGTAAAATCGGCGCAGCGGAGCGGGCCCGGGTCAGCTAGTTCTACATAAAAAAAAGATTTTTTACAAAATGTGCCCAAAAACAAAATTTCAATCAAATTTTTTCTAAAGCTTAAAATTTTAATGAAATTTTTTCTAAAGCTTAACATTTTAATAACATTTTTTCTAAAATATAAAATTATAAAGAAATTGGTCTAAAAAATAATTCAATGAAATTTTTTTAAAAACAAATTTTTACTAAAAATTTTCTGATTACAAAATTTCAAGGACATATTAAGATAATATTTCAACGGAATTTTAAAATACAAAATTTTATTAATATTATATAATACAATTTTCTCTATAGACAAACTTTTAATGAAATATTTTTCTAAAGACACAATTTTAAGTTTATTTTTTTATATCCACCACCATAGAAAAGGGGCATACTAATCTAGTCGTTCTGTTTGTAACACCTATTGTATTGTAGCAAATATTGATCTGCGATCCTATAATGTATATACATATATATATATATAGTCTGGATCGTTTCGAAATTCTGAATCAATCTAGCCATGTTCGGTTGAAATATTGCACAGATACTTCTTATTGAAGTAGGTCATTGGGGATTGAAAATGGTCCATATCGGTTCAGATTTGGATGTAGCCCCCATATACATCGATTCCCCGATTTGATTTCTTGAGCCCCTAGAAGGCTGACATTTACGATCTTACGACTTACAATATGAGTGCCAAGTTTTATCCTAATTGGTCAATATGGTGATATAGACAAAATTTCTGCCAAATCGGCTAATAATTGCGCCCTCTAAAGGCTCAAGAAGTCAAGATCCCGGATTAGTTTATGTGCAGCTATATCAGATTATGAACCGATTTGAACCATACTTCGTGCGGTTGTTGGAAGTCATATCGGAATACGTCATGCAAAATTTCAGCCAAATCGGATAAGAATTGCGCCTTAAAGTGGCTTAAGAATCTAGATCGGTTTATATGGCAGCTATATCAGATTATGGACCGATTTAAACAGTACTTGGCACAGTAATTGGAAGTCTTAAAAAAACATGTGATGCATAATATGAGCCAAATAAAATAAGAATTGCGCCCTCTGGAGGCTTAACAATTCAAGATCGCAGATCGGTTTATATGGCATGTATATCAGATTATAAGGAGGCCACCGTAGCGCAGAGGATAGCATGTCCGCCTATGATACTGAACGCCTGGGTTCGAATCCTGGCGAGACCATCAGAAAAAATTTTCAGCGGTGGTTTTCCCCTCCTAATGTTGGCAACATTAGTAAGGTACTATGCCATGTAAAACTTCCCTCCAAAGAGATGTCACACTGTGGCACGCCGTTCGCATTCGGCTATAAAAAGGAGGCCCCTTATCATTGATCTTAAACTTGAATCAGACTGCACTCATTGATATGTGAGAAGTTTGCCCCTGTTCCTTAGTGGAATGTTCATGGGCAAAATTTGCATATCAGAGTATAAACCGATTTGAACGATACTTAGCGCAGCTGTTCGAAGTCATTACAAAACACCCTTTACTGGCTCATGAAGTCAAGATCCAAGATCGGTTTATACGGCAGCTACGTCAAACCATAGACCGATATGGCTCATTTACAATCCCAACCGACCTACACGCATAGAATATATTTGTGCAAAATTTCAAGCGCCTAGCTTTGCTCTCTCGAAAGCTAGCACACTTTCGACAGATGGATGGACGGACGGACATTGCTAGATAGGCTTAAATTGTCATGACGATCTAGAATATATACTTTATGGTGCCTTAGACGAATATTTTGTCATTCATGTCATTACAAACGGAATGGCGAAATTAGTATACCCCCATCCTATGGTGGAGGGCAGGGACGTCGCCAGGATTTTATTTGGGGGGGACCCCACATTTTTTAAAATCAAATATTGTCAATAGAGTGAAATTTTTTTTGATTTCAACAGGTTATTGTTTATGTCGGTCAATTGGTTTTAAATGCCTTATTTCCATAAAATTTTACGCAATCAAATTGAAAAATTATTATAGTTATAAATGTTAAATATTTCACAAAAATAAATTTTGACCAATTTTTACGACGAGCCCTCTACGTCCTGATTAAATGACGCCGCTAATTTCTCCTCCCATTGTGAAACAATTGAAGATAATCTCATTTGTACAACAATCACAAATCATATGGTATAACCTGCCATCTCGTCATCAAGATGTCAACAATATGGGAGCCATATCCAAATCTGGACCGATCAGTGCCATATTGCAGAAGTATGTCGAGGGGCTTAACCGCAATGTCCAAAATTTCGGCGACATCGGACAATAAATGCGCCTTTTATGGGCCCTATATCCAATTCTGGACCGATCTAGGCCAAATTGAAGAAGGATGTACAATAGAAGGGTCTTACACAACTCACTGTCTCTAATTTTGGCAAAATCGGACAATAAATGCGCCTTTTATGGGCGCAAGACCTTAAATCGAGAGATCGGTCTATATGGCAGCTATATCTAAATCTGTATTGATCTGGGCCAAATTGAAGAAAGATGTCGAAGGGCCAAAATTCAGCAAAATCGGAGTATCAAGATATGGTCCGATATAGTCCATTTTTGAACTTAACCTGCATATAGACAAAAAAAGAATCTGTGCAAAGTTTTAACTCAATATCACTTCTTTAAAGACTGTAGTGTGACTTAAACATACAGACGGACGGACATCGCTAAATCGTCTAGATTTTTACGCTGATCAAGAATATATATACTTTATAGGGTCGGAAATGGGTATTTCGATGTGTTGCAAACAGAATGACAAAATGAATATACCCCCATCCTTTGGTGGTGGGTATAAAAATGGGGTAGTTTGCTGTGAATGAAAACACAGAACTGACGTCTTCAAATGTCAAACTGGCCTGCTGTTCTTAGCTATTGCGTGAGCTCACCTTCATTAATCTACCTTCTTCTCCTCCGAACTCTATTAAAATAGATAGAAAATCCAATTTGGACGGAAAAAATGTCCGATAAAAATTGTATCCAACTATTGCCGTATATGGCTGTAATTTTCATCATGTCTTTATAAGTCCTAAAGTTTTTCTAATTTATTGGAGATAAAATAAGAAAAGGTGGGAGAACTAGAAATCAGAAATACGAAGAAAGTTCCACGTTATTGCAGTTGTAAACCTTTTTCTTTCTTTGCTCACTAATTTTTACTTTGTAGATGAAATAAATAAATAAATAATGGCCTAGCTACAAGAGTAAGTGTAATATAAAACTTATTCCCATAGATAATAGTCCGCCGACTAATACTATTTTAACACATCTCCTTACTTAAGGTGGGTATTAAGAACTTTTCATTGAAATCTTTTCATTGTAGAATGTTTTTTTTTTTGGAAGAAAATCAATAACTCAGAAAGTAAATTTTAAAGTTTTTTAAAAAATATTTCACTGTGTCCAACACTACGGTTAAAGCCTACAGATCTAATAAATTTCTACTAGAATCAATGCTGCTTGATATTGACTGACAGATTTCGATACTAACTCACTATGAGCTCCGTTTCAATTGCCATTTAATACGAATGGGTAAAAAAAAAAATACCCAAGAATGTCAATGTAATTAAATCTACCTTTCTTCGCTTAATGGTAATGAAATATGTAAAACATGTTTGTTTTTATACCCTCCACCATAAGATGGGGGGTATACTAATTTCGTCATAGTGATTGTAACTACTCGAAATATTCGTCTGAGACCCCATAAAGTATATATATTCTTGATCGTCGTGAAATTTTATGTCGATCTAGCCATGTCCGTTCGTCTGTCCGTCTGTCTGTCGAAAGCACGCTAACTTCCGAAGGAGTAAAGCTAGCCGCTTGAAATTGCACAAATACTTCTTATTAGTGTAGGTCGGTTGGTATTGTAAATGGGCCATATCGGTCCATGTTTTGATATAGCTGCCATATAAACCGATCTTGGGTCTTGACTTCTTGAGCCTCTAGAGTGCGCAATTCTTATCCGATTGGGATGAAATTTTGCACGACGTGTTTTGTTATGATATCCAACAACTGTGCCAAGTATGGTTCAAATCGGTTTATAACCTGATATAGCTGCCATATAAACCGATCTTGGGTCTTGACTTCTTGAGCCTCTAGAGTGCGCAATTCTTATCCGATTGGAATGAAATTTTGCACGACGTGTTTTGTTATGACATCCAACAACTGTGCCAAGTATGGTTCAAATCGGTTCATAACCTGATATAGCTGCCATATAAACCGATCTTGGGTCTTGACTTCTTGAGCCTCTAGAGTGCGCAATTCTTATCCGATTGGAATGAACTTTTGCACGACGTGTTTTGCTATAATATCCAACAACTATGCCAAGTATGGTTCAAATCGGTTCATAACCTTATATAGCTGTCATATAAACCGATCTTGGGTCTTGACTTCTTGAGCCTCTAGAGGTCGCAATTATTATCCGATTTGCCTGAAATTTTCTACGACGGATTCTCTCATGACCATTAACATACGTGTTTATTATGGTCTGAATCGGTATATAGGCCGATACAGCTCCCATATAAATCGATCTCTCTATTTTACTTCTTGAGCCCACAAAGGGCGCAATTCTTATTCGAAGTGGCTGACATTTTACACAGGTCTCCAACATATAATTTAATTGTGGTCCAAACCGGACCATATCTTGATATC
The DNA here is from genome assembly GCF_963082655.1 of Stomoxys calcitrans. Taxonomy (NCBI): domain Eukaryota; kingdom Metazoa; phylum Arthropoda; class Insecta; order Diptera; family Muscidae; genus Stomoxys; species Stomoxys calcitrans. Next base: position 43,359,811 of record NC_081552.1, read on the forward strand.
GCTCTAATAGCAGAGCAAATCTTTTCTTATATCCTTTTTTTGCCTAAGAAGAGATGCCGGGAAAAGAACTCGACAAATGCGATCCATGGTGGAGGGTATATAAGATTCGGCCCGGCCGAACTTAGCACGCTTTTACTTGTTTGTGTTGTAAGTACATTGTGGCTTAGAAAATAAATAGATTTTTATACCCACCACCGAAGGATGGGGGTATATTCATTTTGTCATTCCGTTTGCAACACATCGAAATATCCATTTCCAACCATATAAAGTATATATATTCTTGATCAGCGTAAAAAGCGTAAGACGATCTAGACATGTCCGTCCGTCCGTCTGTTGAAATCACGCTACAGTCTTTAAAAATAGAGATATTGAGCTGAAATTTTGCACAGATTCTTTTTTTTTGTTCATAAGCAGGTTAAGTTCGAAGATGGGCTATATTGGACTATATCTTGATATAGCCCCCATATAGACCGATCCGCCGATTTAGGTTCTTAGGCCCATAAAGGCCACATTTTTTATCCGATTTTGTTGAAATTTGGGGCAGTGAGTTGTGTTAGGCCCTTCGATATCCTTCGTCAATTTGACTCAGATCGGTCCAGATTTGAAAAAGCTGCCATATAGACCGATCCTCCGATTTAGGGTCTCATTTATTGTCCGATGTCGCCGAAATATGGAACAGTGAGCTTGGTAAGGCTCTTCGACGTCCTTCTTCAATTTTGCCCAGATCGGTACAGATTTGAATATAGCTCCCATATAGACCGATCTCTGGATTTAAGGTTTAGGGCCCATAAAAGAGGCATTTATTGTCCGATTTCGCCGAAATTTGGGACAGTGCTTTGTGTTAGGCTCTTCGACATGTTTCTGCAACTTGGCCCTTATCGGTCCAGATTTGGATATAGCTGCCATGTAGACCGATATCTGGATTTGAAGTCTTGTCCCCATAAAAGGCGCATTTATAATCCGATTTATATATAGTTCAGATCGGTATGAGGTATATGAGTATAAGGTATGAAATTTTCACCGAATTTTGATGAAAGGTGGTTTACATATATACCCGAGGTGGTGGGTATCCAAAGTTCGGCCCGGCCGAACTTAACGCCTTTTTACTTGTTCATTTTGTCTTTGTTTCTATTTGGAACTGAAAAGCATAATAAAAAAAATTTTAAAATGTGTGAGCAAAACATAGTGTCGCAATATGCATTGCACAGGCGCAAAAAATTTTATTGAAATTTTGGCTTAATGAAAAGTTTGTCTTTAGAAAAATTTTCACTGAAATAAAGTCTTCAGAAAAAAAAAATATATAAAGGTAGTTTTTAGAAAAATTTTATTAAAATTTTGTCTTCAAATGAAAATTTGTCTTTAAAAAATAATTTCGAGGGGGGTCGGGCCCGGACTTGCCCAACTTAGCACGCTTTCACTTGTTTTTATACCCACCACCATAGGATGGCGGTATGCTAATCTAGTCATTCCGTTTGTAACACCTCGAAATATTCGTCTAAGTCCCCATAAAGTCGACCTAGCCATGTCCGTCTGTCTCAGATACTTAGTATTGATGTAGGTCGTTGGTTGTTTACTTGTTGCACTAAAGTTTGGTATGTAGAATAAAATTATGCCCTTCAACTAAATTTATTTTGCATAATTTTTGCCGAATCCATGTTGATGGGTTTCAAAGATTCGGCTCGGCCGAACTTAGCACGCTTTTACTTTTTTATGTAATTACAATGACATTTTTGTGAAAGAATTAATGAAAGTTTTTTCAAAGACAATACATAATAACATTCCCTCTACAAACAACCTTATATAGCTGTCATATCCTTATATAGCGGTCTATAACCTTATATAGCTGTCATATAAACCGATCTGGGGTTTTGACTTCTTGAGACTCTAGAGGGCGCAATTTCTATCCGATTTGGCTGAAATTTTGCACCACATTTGTTATGACTTTCAACAACTGTGCTAAGTATGTTTCAAATCGGTCCATTACCTGATGTATCTGCCATATAAACCCATCATGGATCTTGACTTCTTGGGCCACTATAGGGCCCAATTCTTATCCGATTTAGCTGAAATTTTGCATGAGGTTTTTCGTTATGACTTCCAACAACTGTACTAAGCATGGTTCATAGCCTAGTATAGCTGCCATGTAAACCGATCTGGGATCTTGACTTCTTGAGCCTCAAGATTGCGCAATTTTTATCCGATTGGGCTGAAATTTTGTACAACGGCGTGGGAGAACATTCAACATTGGTGTCAAACATAATCTGAATCGGCCTGATACAGCTGCAATTTAAACCGATCTCCCTATTTTACTTCTTAAGCCCCAAAAAAAAGGCGCAATTCTGATTCGAATTGACCGAAATTTCACACAATGACTTCTACAATGGTCTACAAAATTCAATTCATTTATGGTCCGAATCGGATCATAACTTGATATAGCTCTAATAGCATGGCAATTATTTTCTTTTATTATGTGTTTGCCTAAAAAGAGATACCGGGAACAGAACTCGACAAATGGGATTCATGGTGGGGGTATATAAAATTTGGCCCGGCCGAACTTAGCACGTTTTTACTTATTTTTTTTTTTAATCTCAATAATATTTTTATTTCAATGATATACATTAATAACATTTTCTCTAAAAACAATATTATGATAAAAATTTTAAATTTTTTTTTAAACATTTTGTATAACCTTGCCCGGAGTCCGAGTCAAGATAATTTTCTCGACTATGACTCCTCTGGGTGTTACATATCGCGGTTTAGAGCCTGGCTCGCTTCATGGCCTGTAGGTTTATCGGAATCCATCCGGCTATTACAAGGGCTGCGGACTCCGCCTGCAGCCCCCGTCCTCTGTACCGAGAGCATGAATTACGCTCGGCATGCTGTCTGCAGTGTCCGGCCCCATATTTTACTCCCATAGAGAAGGATGCTATTGCATGTATCCATTAAAAGTCTGGGCCTGCTCGGGAAAGGCTCACCTTTGTTTGCTATCAGTCGACTGAGACGTTATCCTCGCGGCCTTTGTTGTCGCATGCCGAAATTGCTCTACATAGGTCAGCTTTGTATCTAGTCGGATCCTTAGATATTTGACCGATCTCTTGGTCTTCACCAGTATTGGGATATTTTTTCTCGTTAGGAGTAGCAACTCCGTCTTCTGCATGACAAGTTGCAAACCGTAGGAGTCCAGTCAGTCTTTTGCCCTTAGCATCACCTGTTGTAGTTTGCACCCTGCACCTCCCTTGAAAGAAAGGTTCCGTCTGGCATTTCTATTCGAAGTATTCCATCATTACTGGCATTCCAAAGATCCGGTCCAAGTATGGATCCTTGCGCAGCTCCTGATGTGACCTCATATTCACTCGTTCCATGCTGAGAGTTATAGATAAGTACCCTGTCCCGCAAGTACAATAACTGCTCATTATTCTCATCAGATACACTGGGATAACAAAACCCTCTCAGTGCTTGGAGGATGTCAGACCATCTGAGGGTTATTCACGTCCAGTGTGGCCAAGAGGACAATCGGCCTGTAGTAGTGATTCCTATGCCTAGCCGCCTCTACTATCTCCACCACATCTCTGAGAGTTCCGCTCGTGGACATTCCTGCCCAAAAGCATTGTTGTCTCATTGAGAGTCCACCTCCCTCAATGATGGCGTCCTGGAGCCGTAGCTTTATTGTGGTCTGTATGAGCACCAGCTTTTGTCTTTACCATACCTCCGAAAAAAACACCTTCCAATCAGACATCAGTTAAACATATCGGCCTGTTTTCAGCTATCTGTCTGATGACCTGGGAAGTTATTCCGCAGGACCGGGGGCTTTTCTGCTCTGAAAACTGCGGAGTGCATTCCTTTGCTACCGTAAAAAGGTTTATATTGTTAGTGGGCTCTTCAAAGACTTCATCTTCTGTACGGTCATGTCGGGGAAAGAGTGTGTAGACTATATTAACCATTGTTCTTCCGTCCAACATCACTGTTGAACTCCGTGTGCCAAGCCGCAAATTTTTGCTCCCATATATGTGTATCGCCCGATTTGCACTCAAATGGCCGTAGTATTTACAATTTTCAACCGATCTGCACAAAATTTGCCACTGATTGTTTTGTCAATGATCTTAACATATATGCAAGATTTCATCCAAATTGATTCAGATTTAGATATAGCTCCCATATACATTTACATACATATATATATACATTTACATAATTGTATATAAATTCGGGAAACTGTATAATTGTAGGGTGGGTGTGGGGTATTATATAGTCGGCTCCGCCCGACGCAAACCTTTCCTTACTGGTTTAGTCTTCGCATGGATTTTTTACATTCGTTCTATATGATGCCCAACACTTGTCTCACTGTCGACAGAACATCTTTTTCAATGTGCTCTGATCGCTGGGCTTGTCGGTCCATTTCCGCTGGGAGTCTCGAAGTGTCGAGCTTGTTCACATTTCACTTGTGCTGTGTCTTTTCCAGTATAAAAGCCCAACATAATATCCTGGTGGTCAATTGCCATGAAAGTTTCTGGTAAACTCCACCTGTTACCTTCCCGACGATTTCCTCAGTGTTAACAACGAGTAAACGAGTACTTGCGGTCATGTCTAGAACTCGTCTTCCTCATCAGTTGGTTGTAGGCATGCCCCATTCTACAATTTTATCAAGCCTTGAAATAGGTTTATTTGACAGTTCTCTACAGGAAATATGTCAAATTAACCTATATCAAATCTGCATTAAGTTTTGTTAATAAGGCCGTTAGGCTTCAAACAAAATCCCCAAAAAATAATTTTCATGGTATTTTGTAACAAAACAAGTAAAAAGGCGTTAAGTTCGGCCGGGCCGAACTTTGGATACCCACCACCTCGGGTATATATGTAAACCAACTTCCGTCAAAATCCGGTGAAAAATGCATACCTTAGCCCCATAGCAGCTATATCGAAATATGTTCCGATTTGGACCAAATACTAATAAGTACAATTCATTGTTTAATTGTGTATAACAAAATTTTGGTCTTTCAAGTAGCTATATCTAAAAATAAACCGAACCGTAATGTACTACACGGATGTCGAAATGCTTAGCATAAGTCACTGTGTAAAATTTCAGTGAAATCGTATTATAAATGCGACTTTTATTGGATCAAGACTATACATTGAGATATCGGTCTATATGGCGGATCTGGACGGATCTGGGTCAAATTCGAAAAGGATGTCGAAGGGCTTAACACAACTCACCGTCCCAAATTTCGGCGTCATCGGACAATAAAAGCGCCTTTTATGACCCCAAAACCTTAGATCGAGAGATCGGGCTATATGGCAGCTATATCCAAATCTGATCCGATCTGTGCCATATTGCAGAAGTATGTCGAGGAGCTTAATTTAACCCACTGTCCCCAATTACGGCCACATCGGACAATAAATGCGCCTTTCATGGGCCCATAACCTTTAATCGAGAGATCGGTCCATATGGCAGCTATATCCAAATCTGGACCGATCGGGGCCAAATTGACGAAGGATGTCGAGGGGCCTAACACAACTCACTGTCCTACATTGCAGCAAAATCGGATAAAATATGTGGCTTTTATGGGCCTAAGACCCAAAATCGGAGGATCGGTCTATATGGTGCTATATCGAAATCTGAACCGATCTGGATCAAATTGACGAAGGATGTCGAGGGGCCTAACATAACTCACTGTCCCAAATTTCAGCAAAATCGGATAATTAATGTGGCTTTTATGGGCCTAAGACCCTAAATCGGAGGATCGGTCTATATGGCAGCTATATCGAAATCTGGACCGATCTGGGCCAAATTGACGAAGGATGTCGAAGGGCCTAACACAACTCACTGTCCCAAATTTCAGCAAAATCGGATAATAAATGTGGCTTTTATGGGCCTAAGACCCTAAATCGGCGGATCGGTCTATATGGGGGCTATATCAAGATATAGTCCGATATAGCCCATCTTCGAACTTAACCTGCTTATGGACAAAAAAATAATCTGTGCAAAGTTTCAGCTAAATATCTCTATTTTTGAAGACTGTAGCGTGATTTCAACAGACAGACGGACGGACATGTCTAGATCGTCTTAGATTTTCACGCTGTTCAAGAATATATATACTTTATAGGGTCGGAAATGGATATTTCGATGTGTTGCAAACGGAATGACAAAATTAATATACCCCCATCCTTCGGTGGTGGGTATAAAAAGAAAATTATATATCAGAAATACGATTCTCAAGAAACTCACACCGGCTTATAATCAACTGGCCAGCTCGGATCTGACCATGCAGTACAGAAAAAAATCTTGTTTTGCACGGACAGTTACTATAAAAAAACGCCTTCCTGCTTATTTCGTTCCCACCGGCTAAGACATCCAAAAATTTAGAACAAATATCAATAAATACTTCGACAACTCACCCCTCCTTCTAAGCTATTCTCCTCTGCGTGTGTATAGGTAAAAAAAAAAAAACAAGTAAGAGCGTGCTAAGTTCGGCCGGGCCGAATCTTATATACCCTCCACCATGGATCGCATTTGTCGAGTTCTTTTCTCGGTATCTCTTTATAGGTCAACAAAGAATAAAAGGAAATAATTGCGATGCTATTGGAGCAAATTTAAGTTATGGTCCGATTCGGACCATAATCGATTAAATGTTGAAGACCATTGTAGAAGACATTGTATAAAATTTCAGCCAATTCGAATAAAAATTGCGTTCTTTAGGGGCTCAAGGAGTAAAATAGGGAGATCGGTTTATATGGAAGCTGTGTTAAGCTATAGATCAATTTAGATCATATTGCACACGTATGTTGAAGGCCATGGGAGAAGTCGTTGTACAAAATTTGTGCCAAATCGGATGAGAATTGCGCTCTCTAGAGGCTCAAAAACTCAAGATCCCAGATCGATTTATATGACAGCTATATCAGGGTATGGATAGATGTGGACCATACTTCGCATAAATGTTGGAAGTGATACCAAAAACCCCATGTGCAAAATTACATCCAAATCGGATAGGAATTGCGCCTTCTAAAAGCTCAAGAAGTCAAGACCCAAGATTGGTTTATATAGCACCTATATCAGGTTATGAACCGATATAGCTGCTATGTGCAAAATTTCAGTCTAGGGGCTCACGAAGTCAAGACCCAAGATCGGTTTATATGGTGGCAATATCAAAACATAGACCGATTTGGCCCATTTACAATACCAACCGACCTACACCAATAAGAAGCATTCGTGCAAAATTTCAAGCGGCTAGTTCTACTCCCTTAAAAGTTAGCGTGCTTTCGACAAACAGACGTACGGACATTGCTAGTTCGAAATAAAATGTCACTACGATCAAGAATATATATACTTTAAGGGGTCTTAGACGCATATTTCGAGGTGTTACAAACAGAATGATGAAATTAGTATACCCCCATCCTATGGTGGAGGGTATAAAATATTTGACATACTTACTTCCCTTCCCTTCAAATATTGTCACAATTTCTGGAGGTATTCCCCCAAAATACACACTCTTTTTGTTATTTATTTATTTTTGTTTTTTTTTTTTTTGTTTGTTATCGTAAATAATGAATGTGATTTCGCAAAAACAAACACTAGCAGCAATTAATCACAACAATAAAAAAACACAAACCTCATTACCGCAATTTTTCTAATCGATGATAACAAATTATACACACTCCATCAATAATTATCTTTTGTAATTGTTTTAAAATAACATTTGAGAGATTATTTTGTCTATAAAAAAAGCAAATTAAATAGGCATTCGGCCGGGCCGAACTTTGGATACCCACCACATCTGCTGTATATATTAATCACCTTTGACCATAGTCCAGTGAAAAATGCATCATTTATAAACCCATAGCAGCTATATCGAAATATGGGCCGATTTTGACCAAACCTAGCACGGACGTCGGCTGATCTAATACAATTCACAGAAAATTGGTCTATATGACAGCTGTATCTAAATAAAGCTCGATTTCCACCATATTCGCGAGAGATATGTAAGGGTCTAATACAACTCATTGTATCATATATCAAGATATAGTCCCATATAACCCATCTTTGAACTTAACCTACCTATGGAAGGAAAAAGAACCTATGCAAAGTTTCAGATAATCATTTCAATTTTTAAAGACTGTAGGGTGATTTCAACAAACAGATGGACAGAAGGTCAGACGGACGGACATCATCTCGATTTAAACGACGATAAAGAATATATATACTATTGCACAAAAATGGGGGATTCCTGGTTAAACGATGAGTGGGGGTTGTGAGATCGCTTGTGGTTGTGGAGTTGAGAGGCGATGACTGTGGATGCTGAGCGGACTGTAAATTAGCGGGTGGTTTAACTTGGGTACGAGAAAATGAAGTATCCCAAAACGAGAAGACCAAATAAAAGGCGGTAAGTGTCGGCTTAGGCAATATACAAGAGTTGGGGGTTTTATTGGGAAAAAAGAAGTTGCTCACCCTGCTGTGGTTGCAGAAGAAGTGAGGTTTTATACTTTACAGAAAAGGCAAGTGACATGTCGTGCTAGAATGCTTATAACTAACTAAAAGTCAGCAAATATATCCAGTTTGCGGTATTGGCCCTAAAAACTATAAATATTTAGTTCCACTCTCTTTAAGACCCAAATTGTCTTGGTGAGCAAATACGTCCTATTTGGGGGTTGCTATGACCTTGGCAGTTGGTCCCTAATATTGATATCAGATACGTGGTCTATTCTCAAATACCCGTAATTTGAGCCCCATATTTCCATAGTAGGAAAACATGGCCTGCTGGAGGGTGTTTTGGGGGATGGGAGGCCACTCAGTGAGTTGGCCTTGAAAATATATATCGGGTTCGTGTTCTACTCCAAAAACCCTCCTATTTGGGTGGAGTTGTGGGGGTGGCGTGGCCCCATAGACTCCTTCTCCGAATATTGAAATCAGATTCGTGCTTTACTTCCAAAGACCTTTCATTTGAGCCCCATATTGCTATGTTCGTAAATTTGGCCCCTATTGGGGATGTTTTTGGGGAGAGGCGGCCCCCCAAACGCTTGGTCCCATATTTGGATATCAGATTCGAATTCTACACTCAAATACCTTTTATTTAATGCCCATATTCCCATGGTCAGTAAATAAGTCTTGTTTGTGGGGTGTTTTGGGGAAGGGAAGGACCGTCAGAAACGTGGTCCCACATTTGGATATCAGATTCGTATTCTACTCGCAAATACCTTTCATTTGAGTCCCATATTGCCACGGTCGGTAAATATGTTCGATTTAGGGGAATTTTTGGGGTTGGGGTGGTCCCCCTAACACTTGGCGCGACAATTGGATATCAGAAACGTTTTCTTATCCTAAATACCTTTCATTTGCCACCCATATTGTCCTGATTGGTCTAAATACATGTTTGGTAGATTTTAGGGTGGGGCGACCCCCCTAGGTACCCCATCCGAAATTTGGATACAAAATTTTTGTTTTTATGGTCACATATGAGAGCACACAAAATTTCGCTTAAATCACAACACCCATCTCCGAGATCTGGCGTTTCAGAAAATTAGGGTAAGGGGGAGGGTCCGCCCCCCTTTAGATATCAAAAAATGTAGTACCCTATTTTCACTACGGGGTCATTTTGCACCATCTTTGAAAATTTCAAGAAAATCGGTTCAGCAGTCTCTGAGTCTATAAGGAACACGCAAACAAACAAACCTACAAACAAACAAGTAAAAGCGTGCTAAGTTCGGCCGGGCCGAATCTTATATACCCTCCACCATGGATCGCATTTGTCGAGTTCTTTTCCAGGCATCTCTTCTTAGGCAAAAAAAAAAGGATATAAGAAAAGATTTGCTCTGCTATTAGAGCGATATCATGATATGGTCCGGTTTGGAACACAATTAAATTATATGTTGGAGACCTGTGTAAAATGTCATCCAATGCGAATAAGATTTGCGCCCTTTGGGGGCTCAAGAAGTAAAATAGAGCGATCGATTTATATGGGAGCTGTATCGGCCTATAAACCGATTCAGACCATAATAAACACGTATGTTAAAGGTCATGAGAGAATCCGTCGTACTAAATTTCAGGCAAACCGGATAATAATTGCGACCTCTAGAGGCTCAAGAAGTCAAGATCCCAGATGGGTTTGTATGGCAGCTATATCAGGTTATGAACCGACTTGTACTTTATTTGACATAGTTTTTAAAAGTAACAATAAAAAAATGTCATGCGAAATTTCAGCCAAATCGGATAGAAATTGCGGCCTCTAGAAGCTCAAGAAGTCAAGTCCCCAGGTCTGTTTATATGACAGCTATATCAGGTTTTGAACCGATTTGAACCATATTTGGCACAGTTGTTGGATATCATAACAAAATACTACGTGCCAAAATTCATTCAAATTGGATAAGAATTGCGCCCTCTAGAGGCTCAAGAAGTCAAGACCCAAGATCGGTTTATATGACAGCTATATAAGGTTATGAACCGATTTGAACCATACTTGGCACAGTTGTTGGATATCACAACAAAACACGTCGTGCGAAATTTCATTCGAATCGGATAAGAATTGCGCACTCTAGAGGCTCAAGAAGTCAAGACCCAAGATCGGTTTATATGGCAGCTATATCAAAACATGGACCGATATGGACCATTTACAATACAAACCAACCTACACTAATAAGAAGTATTTGTGCAAACTATCAAGCGTCTAGCTATACTCCTTCGAAAGTTAACCCGCTTTAGACAGACAGACGGACGGACGGACAGACGGACCGACATGGCTAGTTCGACTTAAAATGTCATGACGATCAAGAATATATATACGAACTGGGTATCAATTCTAACTCTACCCCCCAATACCTTTCATTTAAGCTCCACATTGACATGGTCGGTAATTATGGACGATTTAGGGTTTTTTGGGGATTGGGGTCCCCCGAACACTAAGACCGAAAAATATATCAGCAACGTGCTCTATTCTCATATATCTATACATCATTTATATGAACCCCATATTGGCATTGCCCTCAAAATTGGATATCAAATTCGTTTTCTAATCTCATTTAAACTCCTTATTGCAAAATTCAGCAAATATGTCCAGTTTGCGGCCCTAAAAACTATAAATATTTAGTTCCACTCTCTTTAAGACCCAAATTGTCTTGGTGAGCAAATACGTCCTATTTGGGGGTTTTTATGACCTTGGCAGTTGGTCCCTAATGTTGATATCAGATACGTGGTCTATTCTCAAATACCCGTAATTTGAGCCCCATATTTCCAAAGTAGGCAAACATGACCTGCTGGAGGGTGTTTTGGGGGATGGGAGGCCACCCAGTGAGTTGGCCTTGAAAATATATATCGAATTCGTGTTCTACTCCAAAAACCCTCCTATTTGGGTGGTGTTGTGGGGGTGGAGTGGCCCCATCTCCGAATATTGAAATCAGATTCGTGCTTTACTCCCAAAGGCTTTCATTTGAGCCCCATATTGCTATGGTCGTAAATTTGTCCCCTATGGGGAATGTTTTTGGGGAGAGGCGGCCCCCCAAACACTTCGTCCCATATTTGGATATCAGATTCGAATTCTACACTCAAATACCTTTTATTTAAGCCCCATATTCCCATGGTCAGTAAATAAGTCTTGTTTGTGGGGTGTTTTGGGGAAGGGAAGGACCGTCAGAAACGTGGTCCCACATTTGGATATCAGATACGTTTTCTTATCCTAAATACCTTTCATTTGCGACCCATGTTGTCGTGATTGGTCTAAATACATGTTTGGTAGATTTTAGGGTAGGGCGACCCCCCTAGGTACCCCACCCAAAATTTGGATACTAAATTTTTATTTTTAGGGTACTATGTGATAGCACACAAAATTTCGCTTAAATAGCACCACCCATCTCCGAGATCTGGCGTTTCTGAAAATTAGGGTAAGGTGGAGGGTCCGCCCCACCTTCAGATATCAAAAAATGTAGTACCCTATTTTCACCACGGGTCATTATGCACCATCTGTGAAAATTTCAAGAAAATCGGTTAAGCAGTCTCTGAATCTATAAGAAACACGCAAACAAACAAACCTACAAACAAACACAAGTTAATTTTTATACCCTCCACCATAGGATGGGGGGTATACTAATTTCGTCATTCTGTTTGTAACTACTCGAAATATTCGTCTGAGTCCCCATAAAGTATATATATTCTTGATCGTTGCGACATTTTATGTCGATCTAGCCATGTCCGTCCGTCTGTCCGTCCGTCTGTCTGTCGAAAGCACGCTAACTTCCGAAAGAGTAAAGCTAGCCGCATGAAATTTTGCAGAAATACTTCTTGGAATGAAATTTTGCACGACGTGTTCTGTTATGACACTCAATAACTGGGTTAAATCGGTCCATAACCTGATATAGCTGCCACATAAACCGATCTTGGGTCTTGACTTCTTGAACCTCTAGAGTGCGCAATTATTATCCGATTGGAATGAAACTTTGCACGACGTGTTTTGTTATGATATCCAACAACTGTGCCAAGTATGGTTCAAATCGGTTCATAACCTGATATAGATGTCATATAAACAGATCTGGGCACTTGACTTCTTGAGCTTCTAGAGGTCGCAATTCCTATCCGATTTGGCTGAAATTTTGCATGACGTATTTTATTCTTACTATCAATCATACAAAGGTCTCCAACATATAGATTAATTGTGGTCCAAATCGGACCATATCTTGAAATCGCTCTAATAGCAGAGCAAATCTTTTCTTATATCCTTCTTATACCCTCCACCATAAGATGGGGGGTATACTAATTTCGTCATTCTGATTGTAACTACTCGAAATATTCGTCTGAGACCCCATAAAGTATATATATTCTTGATCGTCGTGAAATTTTATGTTGATCTAGCCATGTTCGTCCGTCTGTCCGTCCGTCCGTCTATCCGTCCGCCCGTCTGTCTGTCGAAAGCACGCTAACTTCCGAAAGAGTAAAGCTAGCCGCTTGAAATTTTGCACAAATACTTCTTATTAGTGTAGGTCGGCTGGTATTGTAAATGGGCCATATCGGTAAATGTTTTTATATAGCTGCCATATAAACCGATCTTGGGTCTTGACTTCTTGAGCCTCTAGAGTGCGCAATTCTTATCCGATTGGAATGAAATTTTGCACGACGTGTTTTGTTATGATATCCAACATCTTTGCCAAGTATGGTTCAAATCGGTCTATAACATGATATAGCTGCCATATAAACCGATCTTGGGTCTTGACTTCTTGAGCCTCTAGTGTGCGCAATTCTTGTCCGATTTGAATGAGTTTTCGCACGTAGTTATTTGTTATGATACCCAACAACTGTGCCAAGTATGGTTCAAATTGGTTAATAACCTGATATAGCTGTCATACAAACAGATCTGGGGACTTGACTTCTTCAGCTTCTAGAGGGCGCAATTCCTATCCGATTTGGCTGAAATTTTGCGTGACGTATTTTATTCTTACTTTCAACAACTATGTCAAATAAGGTTTAAATCGGTTCATAACCTGATATAGCTGCCATATAAACCGATCTGGGATTTTGACTTTTTGAGCCTCTAGAGGTCGCAATTATTATCCGATTTGCCTGAAATTTTGTACGACGGATTCTCTCATGACCATCAAGATACGTGTTTATTATGGTCTGAATCGGTCTATAGCCCGATACAGCTCCCATATAAATCGATCTCCCCATTTTACTTCTTGAGCTCCAAAAGGGCGCAATTCTTATTCGAATTGGATGACATTTTACACAGGTCTCCAACATATAATTTAATTGTGCTCCGAACCGGACCATATCTTGATATCGCTCTAATAGCAGAGCAAATATTTTCTTATATCCTTTTTTGCCTAAGAAGAGATGCCGGGAAAAGAATTCGACAAATGCGATCCATGGTGAAGGGTATATAAGATTCGGCCCGGCCGAACTTAGCACGCTTTTACTTGTTATATATAAGATATGTAGTGGTGTAAGCATGTAATAGTGGCCAAATCAAGTACTTCAATTAACACTTGTTTTGTGGAACGTACATCGTTTTAGATAACATGGTCAAAACACTTCAAGTGAAAGTAACAAATTAAATTTATCAATGTATTCAAATTGAATACTATTTGAAGCTGTCACCAATTAAAAATACACCAACGGAAGTTTCATATCTAATCAACCCATGGCCAATTTCTTCGAAGAAGCAAAAACAAGCAAAAGTTTGGCCTGGCCGAGCTTTGAATACCCCAACCTCGGGTATTTACCCAAAGCAGCTATATCTTAATATGGTCCGATTCGGACCAAACTCGGCACGGACATTGAGTGGTCTAATAAATACAAGTCACTGTTCAATTTTGTAGAACAAATATTGGTCTTTGTGGCAGCCATATCCAATTATAGACCGATAGAACACGGATGTCGAAAAGCCTAACATAAGTCACTGTGTCAAATTTCAGCGAAACCAGATCATAAATACGCCTTTTATGCGGTCAAGACTTTAAATCGAGTGTTCGGTCTATATCCAAATCTGCACCGAACTGGGCCAAATTAAACAAGAAAAAGCGCGCTAGATTAGGCTGGGCCGCATGCCGAATATTGGGAATCCACAACCACGGATTTTGCTAATCTTATATATAAAAATCAATTTGTGTTTGTTTGTAGGTTTGTTTGTTTGTATGTTTGTGTGTTCCTTATGCAGATGGTACAGATAATGCATAATGATCCCGTGGTGAAAATAGGGTACTACATTTTTTGATATCTGAAGGGGGGCGGACCCTCCCCCTTACCATAATTTTCAGAATCGCCAGACCTCGGAGATGGGTAGTGCGATTTAAGCGAAATTTTGTGTGCTCCCATATAGTACCCTAATAATAAAAATTTGGTATCAAATGAAATGTATTTAGGATAAGAAAACGTATCTGGTATCCAATTGTCGGACCAAGTGCTAGGGGGACCACCCCAAGCCCCAAAACACACCTAAATCGGACATATTTACCGACTATGGCAATATGGGACTCAAATGAAAGGTATTTGCCAGTAGAATACGAAAATGTGTGACCACGTTTCTGGGGGTCCACCCCTTCCCCAAAACATCCCCAAACAGGACTTATTTACTCACCATGGGAATATGGGGCTCAAATAAAAGTTATTTGAGTGTAGTATTCGAATCTGATATTGAAATATGGGACCAAAGGGGACACATTTTGGGACCATAGCAATATGGGGCTCAAATGAAAGGTCTTTAGGAGTAAAGCATAAATCTGATATCAATATTCGGGAAAAGTGTCTATGGGGCCACCCCGCCCCCACAACACCACCGAACCCCCAAAACACCCCTAAATCGGACATATTTACCGATAATGGTAATATGGGACGTAAATGAAAGTTATTTGCGAGTAGAATACGAATTTGATATCCAAATGTGGTACCACGTTTCTGGGGGGTGGACCCCTTCCCCAAACATGACTTATTTACTGACCATGGGAATATGGAATGGAATGGAATATTAAAAAGAAGGTATTTGAATGTAGAATTAGAATCTGATATCAAAATATGGGACCAAGTGTTTGGGGGGCCGCCTTTCCCCAAAAACATCCCCCAAAGGGAACAAATTTACAAGGAATATGACATCAATATTTGGGAAAAGTGTCTACGGGGGACCACCCCAATCCCCAAAACACCCCTAAATCGGCCATATTTACCGACCATGTCAATGTGGAGATTAAATGAAAGGTATTGGGGGGTAGAGCAAAAATATATTCCCACTTTCGGGACCAATTTTCTGGGGGTCAACCCCTTTCCCAAAAAACCCCACAAGCACCAATTTTTAAGTGACCATCGCAAAAAGGGGCTCAAATAAAGGTATTTGGGAGTAGAATACGAATTTGATATCCAAATTTAGATCCATATATTTAGGGAATCACCCCTTTCACAAAACACCCCGCAAAGGGTAAAACATTTTCGACCATGCCAATATGTGGTATTTAAGATTAGAAAACGAATTTGATAACCTATTTTGGGCCATGTGTTTGGGGGACGCGTCATCGTGTAAACTCCCCTAAACCAATTGCAATTTAGGGTTCAAATAAAAGGTTTTTGAAAGAAGAGCACGATGCTGATATTTTTTCAGGGCCAAGTGCCTGGGGGACCACCACACCCCCGAAAACACCCCTACATCAGATATCATGAGAGTAGCGGGCTGAAATAAAGTATTTTAAGAATGGAGTACACCTTACATCCAAACTTAAATTCGCAGACCATTAAAGATCATATGGGATTCGGACAAAGGCACTTATATTGTTAAATTGTTAGTCAAGCGATTAACTATTTTCGTAGGATGGTATTTCACCAAATGCTCATTAATTGTCGAAAATAAATATTCCAAGGAAACTTTTGTTCCATATAAAGTAAAAGAAGGCGCATCGGAGCGGACCCGGGTCAGCTAGTTATTTATATAGGTCGTTGTGGATTGCCAATGGGCCATATCGGTTCAGATTTGGATAAAGTTCCCATATAAACCGATCTCCAGATATGACTTCTTAAGCCCCTGGATTGCTCAATTTTGATCCGATTTGGCTAAAATTTTGCATATATTTTCAAGTACGGTCCAAATCGCTCTATAACCTGATATAGCTCCCATATAAACCGATCCCCTGATATGAACATGACCGGCTTATGGGGTGTTTTGCGGGATGGGCGCCACTCAGTGAGTTGGTCTTGAAAATATCAGATACCTTTTCTTATCCTAAATACCTTTCTTTTGGATCCCATATTGTCGTGATTGGTCTATTGGGTTGCCCAAAAAGTAATTGTCGGTAATATCGTAGTAATATAGTCGGCGTTGACAAATTTTTTCAACGGCTTGTGACTCTGTAATTGCATTCTTTCTTCTGTCAGTTATCAGCTGTTACTTTTAGCTTGTTTTAGAAAAAAAGTGCGCGAAATTTTGTTAACATTTGTTTGTTTGGCGTCAATTTTAATATGGGTACCACATGTATTGAAAGAAATTCGTTTAACAAACCGAATCAACGCTTGTGATATGCACCTTAAACGCAATGAATTCGATCCGTTTTTAAAACAAATCATAACTGGAGATGAAAAATGGATTGTTTACAACAACGTTAGTCGAAAACGATCATGGTCCAAGCATGGTGAACCAGCTCAAACCACTTTAAAAGGAAGGGTGTGGTATATTTTGAGCTGCTTCCAAGGAACCAAACGATTAATTCGGATGTTTACTGTCAACAATTGGACAAATTGAATACAGTCATCAAGGAACCCCATCCGAAATTTGGATACCAAATTTTTATTTTTAGAGTACTATATGAGACCACACAAAATTTCGCTTAAATCGCAACACCCATCTACGAGATCTGGCGTTTCTTAAAATTAGGGTAAGGGGCCAAGTATGGTTCAAATCGATCAATAAGCTGATATAGCTGTCATATAAACCGATCTTGGGTCTTGACTTCTAGGCCTCTAGAGTGCGCAATTCTTATCCGATTTGAATGAAATTTTGCACATAGTATTTTGTTATGATATCCAACAACTATGTCAAGTATGGTTCAAATCGGTTCATAACCTGATATAGCTGTCATATAAACCGATCTGGGGACTTGATTTCTTGAGCTTCTAGAGAGCGCAATTCTTATCCGATTTGGCTGAAATTTTGCAAGACGTTTTTTATTATTACTTTCAACAACTATATCAAATAAGGTTCAAATCGGTTCATAACCTGATAGAGCTACCATACAAATCCATCTGGGATCTTGACTTCTTGAGCCTCTAGTGGTCGCAATTATTATCCGGTTTGCCTGAAATTTTGTACGACGGGTTCTCTCATGACCATCAACATACTAGTTTATTATGGTCTGAATCGGTCTATAGCCCGATACAGCTCCCATATAAATCGATCTCTCTATATTACTTCTTGAGCCTCCAATGGGCGCAATTCTTATTCGAATTGGCTGACATTTTGATATCTTTTGATATCACTCTAATAGCAGAGCAAATCTTTTCTTATATCCTTTTTTTGCCTAAGGAGAGATGCCGGGAAAAGAACTCGACAAATGCGATCCATGGTGGAGGGTATATAAGATTCGGCCCGGCCGAACTTAGCACGCTTTTACTTGTTATATATAAGATAATTTACTTTGGAAAATTTCAAGCGGCTAGCTTTACGCGTTCGTCCGCTATCATGATTTCGACCGACGGACAGACAGACATGGCTAGATCGACTCAGAATTTCGAGACGATCCAAATTACATGTACTTTATGAGGTCGCAGATCAATATTTCGATGTGTTACAAACGGAATGACTAGATTAGTATACTCCCATACTTGCAAATATATACAAAATTTTAGCCAAATCGGATCACAATTGAGCCTTTCAGGGGCTTAAGAAGTCAAATCGGGAAGTCGGTTTATATGGGAGCTTTATCCAAATCTGAACCGATATGGCCCATTTGCAATCCATAACGACCTATATCAATAGTTAATTACTTTGCAAAATTTCAAGCGGCTAGCTTTACGCGTTCGACTCCTATCATGATTTCGACAGACAGACATGGCTAGATCGACTCAGAAGGTCGATACGATCCAGAATATCTGCACTTTATGGAGTCGCAGATCAATATTTCCAGGTGTTACAAACGGAAGGACTAGATTAGCATACCCCCATCCTATGGGGGTGGGTATAAAAAAAGAAATGAATATATTTGTTATACAGGAAAATATTACTTCGATACCCTACTATAGTGATTGAGAAACATTGAAGTGAATGGGGCCGATTCTAATAGATCTAAACGAGACCGATATAAACATGTTGGACACAAACCTGACGCAGACAAACATGTCGTAGAAAAACATGTCGTAGACAAACATGTCGTAGACAAACATGTCGTAGACAAACATGTCGTAGACAAACATGTGGTAGACAAACATGTGGTAGACAAACATGTGGTAGACAAACTTGTCGTAGACAAACATGTCGTAGACAAACATGTCGTAGACAAACATGTCGTAGACAAACATGGCCCCGACGACTGGTAGCAGACAAACATGTCGCGGACAAACCGGTCGCATGCAAACCTGTTGGAGGGAAATCTGTCACCATCAAACCTTTTAAAGAAAATCCTCTCAATCCGTCTAAGGTATACTCTTCTCAAAACCATTGTACGCAATGTAGATACCATGAGAAAGAGTGGGAAACCCGGCAAATTGCTAAAGTACAAGCATCATGCCCATGTGAACGGAAGGCCTGTGGAGACCGCCCTACACGAGTATGTGTACTGCATAGAAGAAACTTTCGATCGAAACTTTAATAATTTGAGGAATTACACATTTTATCCTTTCACCAGTACCGGGTTGACCAGGTCCTCAGGAACTTGAAACGCCACATACTAAACAAAAGGTGGATATTTGTGGGACCCATGGCATAAGTATAAGGGTCAGGGTGGCAATGGGCACACCACCGGATGGTGTTTTAAAATCACTTCTATGGATGACTACCATGAATATTCTACTACGGATTCTAAATGTACGCTACGCAGACGATTTTATAATACTTCTTAGGGGTAGGAGTCCGAAACAGCCGAAATGGTTTTGGAGATGACATACGAATGGGTAAGCCTCAAAGGTCTGAACATAAGTTTGGGCCAAACTGAGATCTGCCTGTTCACGAGGACCACAAAGGTGGGCCACATGTTGAGACTAAATGTTGAGACTAAGAAAAGTAAACAGGCCATCATATTCATAACAACCAGTGAGGTCACCAATGGTCCTGCAGTTTAAGAAGAAGATAAACGCCTTCTCTAGTTTTGCAACGATACGCATCGTTGGGGTGCCGGGCCATAGCGGGGTAAGGGGGTTCGAAAGGGCAATGATTTGGCCGGTGGGGGGCATAGAGATGCCATTGGTAAACTTGTTGAATGCGAAGCCTATCGGGGCGACGAAGTTCAAGTTTAGGGCGTGGGCGATAAACACTATAGAGGGATCCTGATAACAAGAGAACGAGGTTACTACTAAAATGTAGAGGTCATTATGGCATTCGGCATCATCACGTGTAAAATAAGACTACGGGTGCAAGGAACGGGCGCACCGGTACAAATGACCTACTGAGGCCAATTGTAGTTACTATTCGTATTTACGAGCGTACAACAATCCAATTGCTGGCTTAGATGTATGCCCACGACGGAATGGGGTTGATTTTGGTTTGCACCTTCTTTTTATACCCACCAGCAAAGGATGGGGGCATATTAATTTTGTCATTCCGTTTGCAATACATCGAAATATCCGTTTCCAACCCAAAAATGTATATATATTCTTGATCGTCGTAAAAATCTAAAACGATCTAGTCATGTCCGTCCCTCTGTATGTTGAAATCACACTTCAGGCTTTAAAAATAAAGATAATTAGCAGAAACTTTGCTCAGATTCTAGTTTTGTCCATAGGCAGATTTACTTCGAAAATGTATTATATCAGACTATATCCTGATATAGCCCCCATATAGACCGATCATCTGATTTAAAGTTTGGGGCTCATTATCAGATTTCGAAATTTGTCACGATGTTTTGCGTTGAACTCTTCGACGTTCGTATTGAGTATGATTAAGATCTCCCGATTTAGGGTCTTGGGTACATAAAAAGAGCATTTATTACTGATTTCAGCGAAATTTTACACAGTAGTCTGTGTTAGACCCTTCAACATCGGCACTTATCATCCGATTTCGCTGAAGTTTGTCATAGTGACCTATGTTAGGCTTTTCGACATCTGTACACTATATGGTGCAGATCGGTATATATTGCGATATAGCTGCCATTTTGACCAATATTCTGTTTTAACAACTTGAACAGTGAATTGTATTTATTAGATCACTCGACGGCACTGACGTCGAGTTTGGTATAAATCGGACCATATTTAAATATAGCTGCAATGGGTTCATAAATGATGCATTTTTCTCCGGATTATGACGAAAGGTGGTAAACATATACACCCTATGTGGTGGGTATCCAAAGTTCGTCCTGGCCGAACTTAGTGCCTTTTTACTTGTTAAACCTAACCTAACCTTACCTAATCTCTCAAAGACAAATATGTTGGCGGTAAACCAGACAAAACTGACGCAGACAAACATGCAGCAGATAAAACTGGCCCAGACAAACATGTCGCAGATAAATCTAACGCAGACAAACCTGTCGCAGACAAATATGTCGCACACAAAACTGTCGTAAGCAAACCTGTCGCAGGCAAATCTCATGCAGACACACCTGTCGCAGACAAACCAGTTGCAGACAAACATGTCGCAGACAAATTTGTTTTTTAATCCGGCTAACGTCCTTTCTACTCGAAGCCGCGGACGGAATGGTAGTTATTTTGGAAAATAGTGAGACGCCCGGCTAATTGCTTATGTATAGGGGATTTTTTAAGAGCTATAGAAAAGATAAAAAAATACACATAAAATTCAGAAAAATGCATAAAGTCTTTATTTGAATCGATAGTACGGACCATATAATTTAATATTTGAAGATTATTTCATGCAAATATTGACCGTGACTGTGCCTCAAATGGTTCATCCACCAGTCCAATTTTGACATACTCTTTCCAACATTTCGGCAGGTATCTCACGAATATATACTTCAATGTTGTCTTCCAATGGGTCAATTGAAACGGGCTTGTCCATATAGACGTGATATTTAATATAGCCCCACAAAAAATAGTCTAAAGGCGTCAAATCGGACGATCTAGGCAGAAAATTGACCGGTCCCGAACGTGAAATAATATGTTCACCGAACTCGAACCAGAATATAAGTTTCAATTTTGTCTTCCAATTCGTCAACTGAAGCGGGCTTGTCTGTATAGACATGAGCTTTAACATAGCCCACACAGAAATAATCTAAAGGCGTTCAATCGCACAATCTAGGAGGCTAATTGACCGGCCCCGAACGTGAAATAAAATGTTCACCGAACTCGCCTCTCAAAAAAGGTGGAGTTACATACCATCCTCCCGCACTAAAAACCCATTAAAAATGGAACTCTGCAAGTAACTCCACCTTAAGTCCATTGTTACGCGTGCTGTGTGACATGTGGCACCGTCTTTTTGAAACCACATGTCATGCAAGTCAAGCTCTTGTTTTTTGGGCAAACAAAAATTTGGATATCATCTAGCGGTAGCGCACACCATTCACAGTTATGTTACGATTCGCATCATCTTTAAAGAAGTACGGTCCAATGATGCCATCAGCCCCTTAACCGCACCAAACTGTGACTTTTTCTGGATGCATTGGTTGATCTTGCAATGCTTCTGGCCGATCTTCTCTCCAAAATCGACAATTCTGCTTATTTACGTACCCATTGGGCCAAAAATGAGCTTCATCGCTGAAGAAGAAGAAGCGCGCCATGAACTTTCATAACAGAGCACGCATTTTGATTATACAATTCAATAATTTGCAAGCGTTGTTCGTTTGTAAGACTTACATTACATTATAGACCAAATATTATTATCTATTAAATTATAGACCAAACTGAAGATGTTTGATAATGAAACAAAACTCGAACGTGGGTAAGCTGTTTAAACCAGTGTTGCCAAAGTGATTATAGCTGAAAATCGAAGCCAATCCTTTCAATTACCAACAATTTAAAAAAAAAAAACTGTTTGAAACCAGTTGAAGACAAATCTGTTGGACAAACACCTTGCAAAGAGAAAACTGTGGACGAAGAGTTAAATGGAAAACAATTTTTTGTAGAGCAAATGTTCACAACATTATTCGCTCTGAAACGTTTTTAACAACCAACCGTTTTGTAAGTTCCTACGACGCATTTTTCGAAACTGTCACAGACATACTTATAGACTTTTAGCAAATAACTGATATAAAATTGAAAGATTTCTAAAATTAACCTTGTGCCCAAGGATGGATTGACTTCTTCCAGATTATTTCTCACCTGAAAAAGCATGCGTGTCAGTTAGGCAATATTTATGGTATAAATGAACTTTACTCTTGACTAACAACAGCATTAGCATTTCTTTCATTACTCACAAAATATCGATAGCAATTTAATCCCTTTCCATCAATCAAAAGAGCTAACTGGGGTTTGATAATTTACAAAATGTTCTGTTCATTATTGCCAAAGGTTCAGCCTACATATGACAGGCAAACTAAGAAGACAGCAGTTAGTTTATAACGAAAATTGGTGAAGTGCATAACACAGCAAAGCTAGTTGAAAGAAATAATTAAAAGAACTATAAAATGGAGAAAGGTGATTTTAAAATGGCTGAGAATAGCGACATGACGACTTTCATTTTCATATCAAAAAAGAGGTCGTACCGTAGTTTGTTAACGGGATATTTGTGAGAAATTGTACTTTTTAAGAGGAGTAAATAAAAATTACATTTAGGAATAACAACAGATGAAAAGCAAAGCTTTAAAACAAGTGTAAAAAAATATTTAATGGATAAAATTTGATCAAAATAAAAATTTGAAAAAACACTTACGTGATTATGATAGTAAATTTAATCTTCAAAAAACCCTTGTACTCTTTCTAGTGATTTTTTCATTTTTTTCAGAAACTCTTCTCCTTTTCTTAACCCTTTGCTGCCTTACATTTGGCCACATCGAAGCTTCCACCTGGGAAGCGGATGAACTAAGTGATACTCTGTGCAATTCCAAACGGGATGGCACACTTTTGGCCATAAGCGGCTTGTGTAGCAGTTACATCTATTGTCTGACCGAAAAGGCCATAACCATAAATTGTCCTTCGAATATGGCGTTTAGTGCCAGCTATGGAGGTTGTGTTGGCTATTCCCAATCGGATTGTGGTAATGATGGTGATTCAAATGAGAATAAGGTATCCAATTCCAGCAATGCCATAAACTGGGATATATGCGATTCTAAGCCCTATGGAACCACATTTCCCGTAAAGGGCGAATGTCAACTCTTTATCTATTGTTTGGGTGAAACTCCTTTGCCCATGCCATGCCTGTATAATACCGCTTATAGTACCTCTGTGGGATATTGTGTTCAATATCAAGATTCTGATTGTGTAGAGCTTAGCACCACAACATCGGTAACCCACTCAACAACAATGCAAAGTGGAAATCCGTCATCATTTCCTATAGTAACTACAAACTTACCTAGCACAAGCCCAAGTGCTGTAAAATCTACAACATCAACAAGCTCTATAGATACGACAGGACATCCAGCATCGTCATATTCAACCACAAGTGGATATACTACTCAGACCTCCGTTTCGGGACAACCAACTTTAACCACAAAAGCTGAAACAGATTTTACAACATCTGCTGGCAAACCAACATTAGCAACCACAAGCGAATCATCTACTCGGCGATCACAAAGCACCTCGAAAGAGCAAACTTCATCTACCATAGCCCTAACATCCACTCAACGTCCTTTGAGTTCATCAACTTTATCTTCAAGTACCACTGATACAAACCAATCACCAACTCAACTTCCTCAAACCGTATCAACATCTGCTTCAAGCACGCAGCATACTACAACTAACTCATCACCGCCAACACCAACAACATCGACCCATCGTCCACCAGGTACTTTCACAACCACTTCGATGTCGACAGATTCTGCAACTATGACACAAACAACAAACAGAAGTCCTCAAAGCACTTCAACAGATACCGAAGCAACGACAACTATAGGAACAACTACTTTAACTTCATCCTATACCATTGCCTCATCTACAAATAGCCCCAGTACTACTATTGGTTCAACGCCTAGATCCACACAATATGCAACAACTGAAACACCAACCAGACGACCTCTAACCTCTACATCGAACTATTCTTCAACCACAAATACTGAGACTACTAGTGAACTGCCTCCAACAACTCCAACTGCCAGCTTTGCCAGCAGCAGCCCCACAAGTACATCACGAGGTCCTCCAACACCGCACTCTCCCACACTTATTCCTCCTACTCCTCCTTCACCCACATCCTCTTCGACAAAAAATCCAATATCGACTGAATCAACTTCAACTAAGTCTCCATCATTGCCGTCGACCACAAGTGAATATCCTCCCCAGACCTCCGCTTCAGGACAACCAACATTAACCACAAAAGCAGGAACAGATTTTACAATATCTGCCGGCACACCAACATTAGCAACCACAAGCGAATCATCTACTCGGCGATCACAAAGCACCTCGAAAGAGCAAACTTCATCTATCACAGCCCAAACATCCACTCAACGTCCTTTGAGTTCTTCCAGTACCACTGATACAAACCAATCACCAACTCAACTTCCTCAAACGGTATCAACGTCTGATTCAAGTACTAAGCGTGCTACAACTAACTCATCACCGCCAATAACAACAACATCGACTCATCGTCCACCAGGTACTTTCACAACAACGTCGATGTCAACAGATTCTACAACTATGACACAAACAACAAACAGAAGCCCTCAAAGTACTTCAACAGATATAGAAGCAACGGCAACTATGGGAACAACTGCATCCTTTACCACTGCATCATCTCCAAATACTCCCACTACTACTGGTTCAACTCCAAGATCCACACAATTCGCAACACCTGAAACACCAACCAGTCGTCCTCAAACCTCTTCATCGAACTATCCATTAACGACAAATATTGTGACTACCAGTCAACTGCCGCCAACTCCTCCATCTCCCACTTTTGCCAGCAGCAGCTCCACAAGTACATCTCGAGGCCCGCCAACACCGTACTCTCCCACACTTATTCCCCCTACTCCTCCTTCACCGAATTTTCCCACACTTATTCCTCCAACTCCTTCTTCACCAAAATCCACTTCGTCAAATAATCCAACATCAGCTGAATCAACTCCATTACCCACTAGAAGACCGCTATCGCCAATATTGCCCGTCATATCTTCCACAAACTCACCAACCGAAACAACCACAGAAGATTCTACAACCGAGGAGGGACAAACCACAAGCACTGCTGCAAATTATCCTACAACTGGAGGAGCCCAAACAACAAATGATTCTACAAATGCTGGAGGACGAATACCAAGTTCAACCACAAAAGAAACTACAGCTGCGGGAGGACAAACCACAGATCCAACTACAAAAGATCCCACAGACGCAGGAGGTCAAACTACAAGTTCAACCACAAATGATCCTACGGCTACTGGAGAACGAAGCACAAACCCAACTACAACAGATACCACAACTGCTGGTGGAGAAATCACAAAAGCAACATCCAATGATCTCACAACTGCAGTAGGTCAAATAACTAGTTCAACCACAAATGATCCTATATCTGAAGTAGGGCGAAGCACAAACCCCACTACAAATGATCCTACATCAGCAGCAGGACAAAACACCGATCCATCTACCAAAGATCATACAACTGCAGGAAGTCATACAACAAGCCCTACTACAAATGATCCTACACCTTCTGATCATACCTCCAATCTATCGTTCACAACAAA
Source organism: Stomoxys calcitrans (assembly GCF_963082655.1). NCBI lineage: Eukaryota > Metazoa > Arthropoda > Insecta > Diptera > Muscidae > Stomoxys > Stomoxys calcitrans. The sequence goes on from NC_081552.1 coordinate 43,386,178, forward strand.
TACCAACATCAATGAATCATCTTCGACCGCATCGTCTGATACAACATCTCGACGTCCTCAAACTTCTTCAATTATAACCGATCCCACACCAAAAGATAATTCTCAAACCTTTTCAACTGTAACAAATCCAAAAACTTTGGTTTTTGCCCTTCTGTTTATTATGGCCACAAAATTATTTTATTTTGTTTTTTGAATTATATCCAGCTAAGACCAATGGGTTTTTGTTTTTATTTCTATTTAGAATAGAAAAGCAAATAAAACCCATTATAAATTTGAGGCAAAATGTGGTGTCGCAAAATGCATTTCGCAGACTACAGTGATAGTGATTTCGGCCTTAATAGCGGCGATCTTTTCGGACTTCTTTGCCACTAATAGATTACATGAGCAGTGCAATGGTACAAGCATGCCTTTCAGGTGAAACGTTGCACAATGGTATATCCCATTGTGCAACGTTTCAAAATGGTATATCCCATTGTGCAACATTTCAATGTTAAATCTGCCTTTGAAATTTTAAATGGTTAAAGCTGATTTTTGGAAACAAAACTGCAAATTGAAAAAATTTTTTAGAAGAAAAATCAAGTTTTCCAATAGAGACTAAATAATTTTTTCTTTAACATTTATTAGCAATCTATCTAATAAAGACAATAAGAAAATACGACAAATATTTTAATAACTGTTAGTTAATGTTGAACTTAAATTGAATTTGCTGACTGTGTGTGCTGACTGTTAGCTCCTTACAGAAGCGAGTTTTAGTGTTGGACATAATTTCAAAGTATGAACATAATTAAAAATCATTTTGCTAGCTCTAGACTCGAATTCAGGACCTTTGTATGGAGAAGAAGAATGACATGCTCAGTGCCACAAAAGCTTACACACTTTTTCTGCCTAAAACTTATATAAGTTGCTCACTTCCACTGATGATAGCATTGTGTCTATAAGTAGAATATGTCAAACCTAAACAAAAAAGCATGGCCATCTTTAATGGAAAAAAGTTAAAAAATGTTTTGCTTTTGTGTTGTTAGCAAATATTGAAAGAAGAAAATAGTCGAAGACTGAAATAATAGTGATGGGGATGAATGCGTAGAGCGTCTGCTTTGTAAATGGAAGGTTCTTGGTGCAACACTCGGCTGCGACAAAATGCAAAGTTTTATATAAACCAAACTCCAATTAGATGCTTCGTTCGAAGAGTTCGGAAATAGAGATTTTTTTCCATTAATTCGCTAGTTAATATTTTACCCGTGGGAAGTAAAAAGTAAACTAATAGCATGTAAAAACGATTTTGTAACTGTTACGAAATTATCGTTTTTGTAACTGTTATGAAATTATTGAACTCATAGCGAGTACATAAATCTTTAGCACCCTATCAAATTCAATATTTCCCACTGTTAGTTCACAATAACATGCTTACTTTCGAGCATGTTATTGTTAACTCAAGAAATAAAAATTTTAAACATTTTAGTTACATCTATTAAACTAAATTTCCAAATTTCTTTGAGTAGTTAATTCAGTAATAAGTCTCGGAAGAGGAATCGTCGACGACAATATGCCATTACCCATGCTTGGTAAAGTGCTTGCTTATTTCTAAGAAATAAGTTTAAGTAAAATTACTAACTCCATCTGAGTTTTCAACTATTTCATCAATACTCATGAAAAGTTAGTTTTATTTTTACAAAGTTTTATTTTCTAACCCCTTACGATTTTTATACCCACCACCGACGGATGGGGGTATATTCATTTTGTCATTCCGTTTGCAACACATCGAAATATCCATTTCCGACCCTATAAAGTACATATATTCTTGATCAGCATAAAAATCTAAGACGATCTAGACATGTCTGTCCGTCTGTCTGTTGAAATCACGCTACAGTCTTCAAAAAATAGAGATATTGAGCTGAAATTTTGCACAGGTTCTATTTTTGTCCATAAGCAGGTTAAGTTCGAAGATGGGCCAAATCAGACTATATCTAGATATAGCCTCCATATAGACCGATCCGCCGATTTAGGGTCTTAGGCCCATAAAAGCCACATTTATTATCCGATTTTGCTTAAATTTGGGACAGTGAGTTTTCATAGGCCCTTCGACATCCTTCGTCAATTTGGCCCAGATCGGTTCAGTTTTGGATATAGCTGCCATATAGACCGATCCTCCGATTTAGGGACTTAGACCCATAAAAGCCACATTTATTATCGGATTTTGCTGAAATTTGGGACAGTGAGTTGTCTAAGGCCCTTCAACATCTTCCATGAATATGGCTCAGATCGGTTTAGATTTTGATATAGCTGCCATATAGACCGATCCTCCGATTTGAGGTCTTTGGCCCATAAAAGCCACATTTATTATCGGATTTTGCTGACATTCGGGGCAGTGAGTTGTGTTAGGCCCTTCGACATCCTACGTCAATTTGGCCCAGATCGGTTCAGATTTGGATATAGCTGCCATATAGACCGATCCTCCGATTTAGGGTCATAGACCCATAAAAGCTACATTTATTATCCGATTTTGCTGAAATTTGGGACAGTGAGTTGTGTTAGGCCCTTCGACATCGTCCGTCAATAAGATCGGTTCAGATTTGGATATAGCTGCCATATAGACCGATCCTCCAATTTAGGGTCTTAGGCCCATAAAAGCCACATTTATTATCCGATTTTGAGAAAATTTGGGACAGTGAATTGTATTAGGCCCTTCAACATTCTCCGTCAATTTGGCTCAAATCGGTCCAGATTTGGATATAGCTGCCATATAGACCGATCTCTCGGTTTTAGGTTTTGGGGCCATAAAAAGCGCATTTATTGTCCGATGTTGCCGAAATTTGGGACAAAGAGTTAAGTTAAACCCCTCCACATATTTCTGCAATTTGGTCTAGATCGATCAAGATTTGCATATAGCTGTCATATAAACCGATCTCTCGATATAAAGTCTTGGCCCCATAAAAGGCGCATTTTTAATCCGATTGCACTGAAATTTGACGCACTGACTTATGTTATGCTTTTCGACATCCGTGTGGTATATAGTTCAGATCGGTTTATTTTTAGATATAACTACTAAAAAGACCAATATTTTGTTATATACAATTGAACAATAACTTTTACATATTAGTATCTGGTCCAAATCGGAACATAGCTGCTATGGGGCATAAGGTATGAATTTTGCACCGGATTTTGAGAAAATGTGGTTCACATATATATCCGAGGTGGTGGGTATCCAAAGTTCGGCCCGGCCGAACTTAACGCCTTTTTACTTTTTAATAGACGTTGGTAAGGATCATGAACTAACGTGTATTATGTAATCAACTCATATTTACGATAAGCATTTTTCTGAGTGTATACATTCCCATTGGCGCATAATTTTGGGGTGGAGCGACCTATCAGGAATTAACCCTAAAATTTTTTATGTAGGTTTCTTATTCTACTCTCCAAACCTTTCGTTTGAGTCCCGTTCAGTGTACATGTCCATTTGCAGCATAATTTTAGGGTGGGGGAACCACCTGACAATTGACCCCAAAATTTTATATAAGTTTTGTATTCTACTCTTAAGTATCTTTCGCTTGAATCCCATATTGTCCCAATCGGCCAACATGTCCGTTATGGGGTGGTTTTTGGGGTGGGGCGGCCCCCTGGAACTTGACCTCAAATTTTTATATAAGATTCGGATTCGACTACCAATTACCTTGCATTCGATACCCATACTATCCTAATCGGTAAACATAGTTTTTTTTGAAAATGGACGGCCCATCCCCCCCACTTGGGGCCAAACTGTTATATTAAGTTTGTACTGTACTCTTAAATAGCCTTCTTCATTTGATACCCATATTGTCCCAATCGGTAAACATTTCCGTTTGGTCGTAGGGTTGGGCGTCCCGCATGATTATTTGACCCCAAGGTTTTATCGCAATTTCGTGTTTTTGGTTTACCATGATAATGGTAGAAGCGGGGGATCCCGCGGGCATTCCTCTAAGCTGTTCATACAGCTTGTCATCGTGTTTAAAATAGCTGCCGTCCTTAATGCAGAATGTTAGTAATTCTTTGAAAATTTCCCGTCGTATATTTCTCAATCTCTTCCCATTTCGAATTTCAGCCAATTCGAATAAGAATTGCGCCCTTTAGAGGCTCAAGAAGTAAAATAGGGGAATCGGTGTATATGATAGCTGTATCAGGCTACTGACCGATTCAAACCATATTTGATAAGAATGTTGAAAGTCATAGGAGAAGCCATTGTACAAAATTTCAGATAATAATTACGCCCTCTAGAGGCTCAAGAATTCAAGATCCAAGATCGGTTTATATGACAGCTATATCAGATTATGGACCGATTTGATCCAAACTAGGCACAGATATTGAAAGTCACAGCAAATTACGTCATGCCAAATTTCAGCCAAATCGGATAGGAATTTCGCCATCTAGAGGCTTAAGAAGTCAAGACCCCAGATCGGTTTATATGACAGATATATCAGGTTATAGAGCGATTTTAACCATACTTAGCACAGTTGTTAAAAGTCATAACGAAACACGTCGTGCTTACTTTCAGCCAAATTGCATAAGAATTGCGCTGAAGAAGTTAAGATCTATGATCGGTTTATATGTCAGCTATATCAAAACATGGACTGATATGGCCCATTAACAATCCCAACCGACCTACACTAGTAAGAAGTATTTGCATAAAATTTCAAGCGCCTAGCCTCGTCGCGTTTAACTCAGATGCCTGCCATCATAGCCCAAACCTGCGAGGCCCAAGGGTAAATACAATGCGTCTACCAAAGCTCCCACATATGGTAATCCATGCATGAGTACTAATTTGACCCCACGTATTTGGAAGTGTTCATCTCCTTGGTTAGGAGCGGAGCACTACCCAAAACTCCTTCCCATTTATGGGTCACGGCACCCGGTTGAAAACGCAACTCCACGCCGAGCTTATGCACTACCCGCGATTCGTGTACAAACCACAGCCACCACGTTGCCCCCCACTGGGACTCACCATTGCCAGGCTGGAACTGAAGTTCCAAAGCCTCCTGACACCCGTGGTACTAGATTAAAGTATCCGGTCAGACTTTGTAGCCTTAAAAGACTACTACCAGCTGAACACCAAACAGTTCCGGACTGGTCACCTGGAAGAAAGGAATCCCCCTAAGTCGACCTCAAGCCAGCATACAAAAGTAGCTCCAAAACAACATACATCAGGACGATATACACAAACACAAACAGGACACGGCAGCCCTCACGGGCTACGCCACACACATCCTCTTTAACATGGGACTCACAATCAACGCAGCCACCCTCACGGACGACTGAACATAACCACAATAGCTACGGGAAACAACGATGGGCAAACGTCGCAGCATCAACATGGGCAAGGTAGGTGCCAGGCCATGTAATGCGCAGCACCAAATCATTCGGTCGCGCCAGTACAGCAACACCTCATTATGGATAACTAGCGCGTATTCATGTCTCCACTTAGTCTTATCCGTCTCCTAATAAATACACCCCACGAAAAGGTGGCCAGCCTTGCAACAGTCGTACATGCCTCCAGTCCTCAGGTTTCAGTACAGCAACACCTCATTATGGATAACTAGCGTGTATTCATGTCTCCACTTAGTCTTGTCCGTCTCCTAATAAATACACCCCACGAAAAGGTGGCCAGCCTTGCAACAGTCGAACATGCCTCCAGTCCTCAGGTTTCACAGTTACACAGATCAGTCGCGGACAGATTACTGTTTGTAAATATGTTCGACGTCCTCGCGTTAACTCCATACTAACTAACGCATTTCGTGATCGTCCCAGTTTCCGCCTGTAGTGGCGTATTATGGTCAGGCAGTCGAATATATATCTCAGTTCCTGGGTTCTCAATGTAGACCCAGGCCCACTTCGATCCACCCAGATGGCAATACCAGAGTTTCTTCAATCAAGATTGTGCTACAGGCGGCAGTGCCTCGCACTAGACATCAAGTGTTGTCTCAGGTATTCGATCGGAAACTTCTTCCGTTCCATCCTGGTTTTCTTCTCGATTACACCACGATGGAGTGACCTGCTTTAATCCTCTATCCAATCTCCAATTGCCTTAAGTCGCATAGCCTTACTGTTTGTCTATGGATTGGATATCTAGAAGAGTCTCCTTAGTGGACGTATTTTTCGTCACCCCATATCTGTTTATATGGGAGCTTCCGATGTGAACCGATTTGGGCCATACTTGGCGCAGTTGATGGCCAAACGAAAACACTTCACGTAAAATTTCAGCCAAATGGGATAATAATAGCGCCCTCTAGCGGCTCAAGAAATCAAGATCCAAGATCGGTTTATATGGATGCCATATCAGTTTAAGAAGCGATTTAGACCATACTTGACAGAGTTGTTGGAAGTCAAAATATTTAGCCGACCATACTTAACGCAGTTCTTGGAAGTCAAATCAAAACACTTCTTGCAAAATTTCAGCCAAATCGGATAAGACGTACGCCATGTGGAGGCTCAAGAAGTCGAGATCCGATATCGGTTTGTATGGCAAACATGTACCGATTTGGCCCATTTACAATCTCAACCGACCTGCATAAGAAGTATTTTTTACAAAATTTCAAGCGCTTAGCTTTACTCCTTACCAAATTAGCGTGCTTTCGACAGACAGACTGACGGACAGACGGACCGACAGACCAACGGACGAACATGGGTAAATCGACTACGAAATACGACCAGGAATATATATACTTTTTGGGTATCAGATCACTATTTCGATATGTTACAAACGGAATGAGGAAATTAATATACGCCCATCCTATGGTGGGGGGGTATAATAAACAATAAATCATAAAAGTAATGAGTTTTAGACTCCATCCCTAGAGGACATCGGTGGTGAAAGGGTTAATTGTTCCTCTCCATTACACTTAACGATAGATTGGGTACTCGTGCAGTCTTGAATTTATCGCTCTCAAAATAATATGATGCATATTATAAAGCATACTTTATGGGGCTGCATGGAATATGTGTAATTTTTATATCTTCTACCCATAGGATGGCTATATTAATGTCGTCTTTCCATTTGTAACACATCGAAATATTGGTATGGGACTATAAACGGGGGCTTTATGGTCCGATATGGACCATAATAAGATATGGTCCATATCGGACCATAATTAGATATAGCTGCCATATAGACCGACTTTCCGATTTAAGAGTGCGTTTAGTACCCGATTTTGTTGAAATTCAGAATAGTGACATCCTATCGACAACCGAAACCAATTTGGTCCAGATCGAACTATATAAAGATATAGCTGCCATATGGCTGATTGTTACCCGATTTCGCTTTAATTTGGTCCCCAGGTCTCTCGTTGTCCGATCTGAAAATAGTCCAGATTGGACCATATTTAGCTATAGCTGTATTATAGACCAATCTGACGAATTAGCCCCATTTGATATCCGATTTCGCTCAAATTTAAAACAGTTAGTTGAACTGGGCCAGTCGTTGTCCGAACTGATATGTTCAGCTGCACTGGTCAGCTATATCCAAAGTTCTATATAGCTATGTATAGACAGATCTATCGATTTACGGTCTTAAACCCATAAAAACCCGTATCTTCCCATTTCGGTCAAATTTAAATCAGTGAGTTGGGCTAGATTGCACGTTGTCCAAACCAAATTTGGTCCAGAACGGACCATTTTCGGTCTAATAAAATAATAATGACACATTTCACCCTTATTGGGTAAGCATTGCGCCCTCTAGGGGCTGAAGAAGTACAATTGATAGATCGGTTTATTTGGGGGCTACAAACGGTTATGGACCAATTAAGATTTTAATTTACAAAAATGTTGGAGGTCATAAAGAAATTCGTTTGCAAAATTTAAGCCAACTCGGATAAGAATTGCTTAAGATATCAATATAGGGGGCGATCAAAAATACATATAATCTGCGTTAAACATGGCTTGATGTTGTTAACGTAATGGCAAAATTTATGATCACTTCATAAAGCACGGTGTGTATAAGAAGAAGTAAAAAGGCGATAAGTTCGGCCGGGCCGAACTTTGGATACCCACCACATCGGGTATATATGTAAACCATCTTTCGTCATAATCCGGTGAAAAAGTCATGATTTGTGCCCCCATAGTAGCCTTATCGAAATAGGTAGCTGGACGAAATTCGAAACGGACATTGAGTGGTCTAATAAGTAAAAGTCTTTGTTCAATTTTGTAGAACAAGATATTGGTCTTTTGGTGGCTATATTCAAATATAGAGCGATCTGAACCATATACGATAAGGACGTCGAAAAGCCTAATATAAGTCGCTGTGTCAAATTTCAGCGTAATCGGATTATACATGCGCCTTTTATGGGACCAAGACTTTAAATCAAGAGATCGGTCTATATGACATCTATATACAAGTCTGAACCGATCTGGACCAAATTGAAGAGGGATGTCAAAGAGCCTAACACAACTCACAGTCTCAAAATTTCGCAGAAATCGGACAATAAATTCGTCTTTTATGGGCCCAAGACCTTAAATCGAGAGATCTGTCTATATGGCATCTATATCCAAATCTGAACCGATCGGGGCCAAATTGCAAAAAGATGTCAAATGCCCTAACACATCTCACTGTCATATATTTCGGCGAAATCTGACAATAAATGCGTCTTTTAATGATCCCAAAACCCTAAATCGAGAGATCGGTCTATATGGCAGCTATATCCAAATCTGAGCCAAATTGAAAAAGGATGTCGATGTCCTAACACAACTCACTGTATCAAATTTCAGCGATATCGGATTATGCTTTTATGGGCCTAATACTTTAATTGGCGGATCGGTCTATATGGGGGCTTTATCAAGATATAGTCCGATATAGCCCATCCATCGAACTTTACCACACCATGGTAAAAAAAAGAATCTGTTCTAAGTTTCACCTCAATGTCTCTACTTTTAATGACTGTAGCGTGATTTCAACAGACAGACGGAAGGACATGGCTAGATGGTCTTCAATTTTTACGACGATCAATAATATATATTCTTTATAGAGTCGGAAATGGTAATTTCGATGTGTTGCAAACGGAATGGCAAAATGAATATACCCATCCTTCGGTGGTGAGTATAAAAAAAAACAATAGTCTATTTAAAAAACAAAGGAGAGGGGGCGCAGCGGAGCGAACATAAAATTGCCGGAGCAAAGTGGAAAAATGTGTCGTTTTGTTCCGTTTTGGGCAAAAAAAAGTTGAGTATCATCATCATCTCGACAGCGCCACCATTCACAGTTACGTTACGATTCGCATAATCTTTGAAGAAGTACGGTCCAATGATGCCACCAGTCCATAAACCGCACCAAACTGTGACTTTTCTGGATGCATTGGTAGCTTTTGCAATGCTTCTGGCCGATCTTTACTCCAAAATCGACCATTCTGCATATTTACTTACCCATGACCTTACTTAACAATGGCCTTCGTCGCTGAACACAAGTAGCGCGCAATGAACTTTCTTCACAGAGCACGCATTCAATAATTTGCAAGCGTAGTTAGTTTGTAAGATGATTCATGGTTAAATTATAGACGAAACTGAAGATGCTTAACGGTGAAACGAAACATGAAACGTGCGTGAGCTGTTTAAACCAAATGCAAATTTTGCCCATGAACATTCCACTATGGAACAAACTTCTCACATATCAATGAGTGCAGTCCGATTCAAGTTTAAGCTCAATGATAAGGGGCCTCCCTTTTATAGCCGAGTCCGAACAGCATGCCGCAGTGCGAAAAATCTTTGGAGAGAAGTTTCACATGGCATAGTACCTCACTAATGTTGCCACCATTAGGAGGGGAAAAACACCGCAGAAATTTTTTTCTGGTGGTCTGGCCAGGATTCGAACCCAGGCGTTTAGCGTCGTAGGCGGACATGATAACCTCTGCGCTACGATGGCCTCCGAGCTGTTTAAACCAGTGTTGCTAAAAAGATAAAAGCTAAAAACACACTTTATATACTCATTGGGTTTTACACAAATATTTCGAGATCTTACAAACGAAATGACGAAATTAGTGTACCTCCATCCTATGGTGGAGGGTATGAAAATCAATTTTAAGTCGTCATTAATGAGTTATAACTGCGTATAAAATATAAATTTTTACTATAAAGCTGTTAATATTCATCATGCGCCATATACATATTAAATTATTTATCACCCTTACTTATGAGTCACATTATAACTTAAAGTAAGATATAATCATATCATACTTACTAATGTGTATTCCCACCTGGCAAATTTGTGAAAGTGGAAACCGTTTCCTTTATCTTTTACTCCGACAAAAAAATCCCCAATGTGATTCCGTTATTCATATTTATTGTAATCTAATGTTCCATTTCCTTTGAAATGCTATCGAAATTTCTCATGCCAACATATGTCAATCAGCATAAAACTTTTAAACTATATATCGCCTATAATGTGACTATATAGAGTCAATCAGTTCTGCATGATCAATTTTCATAAAATAATTCCTATTATATATATATATATATATATATATATATATATATATATATATATATATATATATATATATATATATATATATATATATATATATATATATATATATATATATATATATATATATATATATATATATATATATATATATATATATATATATATATATATATATATATATATATATATATATTTACATATATAAAAAAAAGAATTAAAAACATTTGTGCCAACGGCAAACATCAAAAGCGATGAAATGGAAATGCTAAAAGCCTATAGTAAACAATCCATCATTTACTTGACGGAAAAATATGTGTAATCAGCATTACTTAATATTTGTCTTAATAAAACGTTGTCATGGGAATATATATAACGCTGCATTAATTTAATAAACATCAATTAAGATCGTGCTAAGTTCGGCCGGACCGAATCTTATATACCCTCCACCATGGATCGCATTTGTCAAGTTCTATGCGCGGTATCTTTTTTTAGGCAAACAAAGAATATTGAATAAGAACTGTTATGCTATTGGAGCTATATCAAGTTATAGTCCGATTCAAACCATAAATGAATGCTGAACAATGTAGAAGTCATTGTGTGATATTTTAGTTCATTCGGAAAAGAATTGCGCCTTGTAGGGGCTCAAGAAGCAAAATCGGGAGATAGGTTAATACGGGAGCTGTATCAAGCTCTTAAACCATTCAGACTATATAAGACACGTATGTTGAAGGTCATGAGAGAAGCCGTTGAACAAAAATTCCGCCAAATCGGATGAGAATTGCGCCCTCTAGAGGCTGAAGAAATCAAGATCCCAGATCAATTTACATGGCAGCTATATCAGGTTATGTACTGATTTGAATTATACCTAGCACAGTTATTGGAAGTCATAAAAAATATCTCATGCAAAATTTCAGCCAAATCGGATGAGAATTGAGCGCTCTATTGGCTCAAGAAGTCAAGATCCAAGAACGGTTTATATGACAGCTATACCAAATAAAGATCCGATTTGAATCATACTTAAAACAGTTGTTGGAAGTGATACCAAAACACTACGTGCAAAGTTTAAGTCAAATCGGACGAGAATTGCGCCCTCTAGAGGCTCAAGAAGTCAAGACCCAAGATCGGTTTATATGTCAGCTATATCAGAACATGGATCGATTTAAACCATACTTAGCGCAGTTGTTGGAAGTGATACCAAAACAAAATTGCGCCCTGTAGAGGCTCAAGAAGTCAAGACCCAACCCACCACTAATAAAAAGTATTTGTGCAAAATTTCAAGCGGCTAGCTTTACTCCTTCGAAAGCTAGCGTGATTTCGACAGATAGGCGGAAGGACAGACGGACGGATATGGCTAGATCGACTTAAAATGGCATGACGATCAAGAATATATATACTATATACGCATATTTCGAGGTATTACAAACAGAATAACGAAATTAGTATACCCCCATCCTATGGTGGAGGGTATAATAAATCTTCTTAATGTACGGTTTGTTATAAAATGTCTTCGAAAAGGTTCATAGACACAACACCTGAAGCACTAAAAAAAACAGATCCTTAAAGGTCATATCATATGAAACATATATATGGGGGCAACATATATCTAAATCTGAACGGACTTTGATAAAATTTAACAAAACGTGAAATAAAACACCTCACTCAAAACTTTATAAAGATCAAACCAAAATTGTGGCTTCTATAGACTTATAAGGCCATATCGGATGGAAGATATATATGGGAGCTATACCAACGAAAAAAAAAAAAAAAAAAAAAAAAAAAAAACAGAGCCTTAAAGGTCTTCTCATATGAAACATATATATGGGGGCAACAAATATCTAAATCTGGACGGACTTTGATAAAATGTAGCACACGTCAATTAAAACACCTCGCTGAAAACTTTATAAAGATCAAACCAAAATTGTGGCTTCTATAGCCTTATAAGGCCATATCGGATGGAAGATATATATTCCACACATATTAAAACGTCAAACAAAAACATTTCATGCAAAATTTTGTAAAGATCGGACCAAAATTGTGGATTCTATAGCCTTCAAAGGCCATATCGGATGAAAGATATATATGGGATCTATATCTAAATCTCAACCGATTTTAATGAAATTTTGCACACGTATTGGGGCGTTAAATGAAACATTTCGTGCAAAATTTTGGTTTCTTTAGCCTTAAAGGCCATATCGGACAACAGAAGATATATATGGGAGCAATATCTATATCTGAGCTGATTTTAATGATATTTTGCATACGTATTGGGATGTCAAATAAACCATCTCAACCAAAATTTTATAAAGATCGGAACAAAATTGTGGCTTCTACAGCCTTAATAGGGCATATCGGATGAAAGATATATATATATATATATATCGGATATAGATATATATGTTCATATTCGTCCTTACACGAAAAAAGTGACTTGTGCAAACTTTTGTAATAGTCGGACAACAAATGCGACCTGTAGCTTGATTACAAGAATACATGGACAATCAGATAGACGGACCGACGGACATAGCTAAATCGAATCAGGAAGTGATTCTAAGCCGATCGGTATACTTATCAATGGGTCCAGCTCTTCTCCATCTTAGCGTTGCAAAAAAGTGCACAAAGTTATAATACCTTGTACCACAGTGGTGGTGTATGGTATAAATATGTAGTAACAAGTGAAAACGAGCTAAATTCGGCCGGGCCGAATTATATATACCCTCCACCATGGATCGCATTTGTCGAGTTCTTTTCTCGGTATCTCTTTATAGGTCACCAAAGGATAAAAGGAAATAATTGCTATACTAATGGAGCTAATTTAAGATATGGTCCGATTCGGACCATAATCGATTAAATGTTGAAGACCATTGTAGAAGTCATTGTGTAAAATGTCAGCCAATTCGAATAAGAATTGCGTTCTTTGGGGGCTCAAGGAGTAAAATAGGAAGATCGGTTTATAAGAGAGCTATAACCGGTTGTAGACCGATTCGAACCGTACAAGACAAATTTCCGCCAAATCGGACCAAAATCGCAGGTTGTAAAGGTTCAAGAAATAAAATAGGCAGATCGGTAAATATAGGAACTGTATCAGGCTATAAACCGATTCAGACCATATTTGACACGTATCGATTTTAGTCAAAATTTCCTGAGAACGCATTTTGGGTCGGGTATACTTCCCATGGACCATCAAGGAGTAATTTCAGTTTGAAAATACAAAATGGACCCCAGGCAAAAGGCACCCTTTTTATACCCACCACCGACGGATGGGGGTATATTCATTTTGTCATTCCGTTTGCAACACATCGAAATATCCATTTCCGACCCTATAAAGTATATATATTCTTGATCAGCGTAAAAATCTAAGACGATCTAGACATGTCCGTCCGTCTGTCCGTCTGTCTGTTGAATTCACGCTACAGTCTTCAAAAATAGAGATATTGAGCTGAAACTTTGCACAGAATCTTTTTTTGTCCATAAGCAGGTTTAGTTCGAAGATGGGCTGTATCGGACTATATCTTGATATAGCCCCCATATAGACCGATCCGCCGATTTAGAGTCTTAGGCCCATAAAAGCCAAATTTATTATCCGATTTTGCTGAAATTTGGGACAGTGAGTTGTGTTAGGCCCTTCAACATCCTCCGTCAATTTGGCTCAGATCGGGCCAGATTTGGATATAGCTGCCATATAGACCGATCCTCCGATTTAGGGTCTAAGGCTCATAAAAGCCACATTTATTAACCGATTTTGCTGAAATTTGAGACAGCGAGGTGCCTTAGCCACTTCGACATCCTTTGTTAATTTGACTCAGATCGGTTCAGATTTGGATATAGTTACCATATAGACCGATCCTCCAATTTAGGGTCTTAGGCCCATTAAAGCCACATTTGTTATCCGATTTTGCTGAAATTTGGGGCAGTGAGTTGTGTTAGGCTCTTCAGCCCTGATCGGTCCAGGTTTGGATATAGCTGCCATATAGACCGACCCTCCAATTTAGGGTCTTAGGCCCATAAAAACCACATTTGTTATCCGATTTAGTTGAAATTTGGGGCAGTGAGTTATGTTAGGCCCTTCGATATTCTTCGTCAATTTTGCCCAGATCGGTCCAGATTTGGATATAGCTGTCATATAGACCGATCCTCAGATTTAGGGTCTTATGCCCATTAAAGCCGCATTTATTATGCGATTTTGCTGAAATTTGGGACAGTGTGTTGCCTTAGGCCCTACGACATCCGTCTTTTATTTGGCCCCGATCGGTCCAGATATGGATATAGCTGTCATTTAGACCGATCTCTCGATTTAAGGTTTTGGGCCCATAAAAAGCGCTTTTATTGCACGTGTTGGGCTCTTCGATATTTGGCTCAGATCGGTCCAGATTTGGATATAGACCGATCTCTCGGTTGAACAATGACTTGTACTTATAATCATTTGGTCTAAATCGGATGATATATCTATATAGCTGCTATAGGGCATAAGGTATGCATTTTTCATTGGATTTTGACGAAAGGTGGTTCACATATATACCCGAGGTGGTGGGTATCCAATGTCCAGCCCGGCCGAACTTAACGCCTTTTTACTTGTTTATTTTAACTCCATAGCCATATCCATATTTGTATCTTAATAGGGACTGTTCTGGATCATATTATATACAGAGAACTCTTATACAAGTAACAGTTTCAGCGTAATCAGGTAATTAATCCCAAATTACACCTTCGGACTATATGGCAGCTATATCTATATAGTCTGATCTGGATAATATTTGGATGGGATGTTGGGAGGCTTAAAATAACTCACTATTTCTATTTTCAAAGAAATCGGTTAATAATGCAGCTTTTATGGGCTTTAGACCCTTAATCGGCATATCGGTCTATACGGCAGCTATATCCAAATATGGTCCGATCTGAACCATATTTGAGTCGGAAGGCTTAAAGTTACTCACAGCCTCAAATTTCAGCAAAATCGGTTAAGCAATAAAGCTTTTGTGAGCTTCAGACCCTTAAGAGGCAGATCGGTTTATGTGGCGAATATATATACATATGGTCCGATCTGAACCATATTCGATTCGGATGTCGCGAGGCTTAGAACAACAATTCCAACGAAATCAAATAAATTCAGCTTTTATGGATTTCAGACCCTTTACCGTCAGATCGGTCTATATGGCAACTATAACTGATGTCGGGAGGTTTAAAACATCGAAGTCCGATAAAAAAATGCAGCTTTTATGGGCTTTAGACACTTAACCGGTATATTCTATTTCTATATTTGATCCTATCTAATCTATATTTCAGTCGAATATCGGGAGACCTAGAATAGCTCACTGTTTCAAATTTCACCAACATCGGGTAATTAATAAAGCTTTATGGGCTTTAGACCCTTTATCGGCAGATCGGTCTATATGGCAGCTATATCCAACTATAGTCCGATTTGGCCCGCTCAAGAACTGAACCTGTGTCTAGCAAAAATACGTATCAGTGCCAAATTTCAGCTCAATATCTCAATTTTTGAGGGCTGTAGAGTGATTACAACAGACGGACGGACAGACACACGGACATCGTTAAATGGCCTTAGCATTTTACGACGATCCGAAATATATATACTTCGTAGGGTCGGAAATGGATATTGCAATGTATTGCAAACGGAATGACTAAGTTAATATACCCCTATCATATGGTGAAGGGTACAAAAATTAAAGCGCTGCGCTTTGTTAATTTTCATGAAATTTGCACAGACGGTAGAGGTAAGTCCCCCGGGGAAAATAGGTTACTTCATTTTGTGATATCAGTGTGGGGGGCTCTCCCCCTAACCACAATTCCCAAAAACGCCAGATCTCTGAAATGGGTGCATCAATATAAGTGAAATTTTGTACACCACCTAATGGTAACCCAAAAACACAAAGTTTATATAAGACTTTGGGGTCAAATAACCGTAGGGGACGCCCTACCCCAAAACGCACCCAAACGGACATGTTTGCCGATTGGGACAATATGAATGAAAGGTATTTAAGAGAAGAGTTCGAAATTATAAAAAAATATAATAAAATTTAACCCAAGGGTCGAAATGGTCCATCCCACCCAAAAATGATATGTGGGTATCAAATGAAAGGTAATTGGAAAAAAAACACGAAACTTATATAAAAATTTGGGGTCAAGTCCCATCCCAAAAATTCACCCACAAACGGACATGTAGGCCGATAGGAACGATATGGGATTCAATGGAAAGGAACTTGAGAGTAGTATACGAAACTGCTATAAAAGTTTGGGATCTATTTCCATACAGGTCGCCCAAGATTAAGCATCAAATGGACATGTACACTCAACAGGGCAAGATGGTTCTATTTCCAGGCGGGTCGCCCCACACCAAAATTATGGCCCAAATGGACATGTATACCAAACGGGAAAATATGGGATTCTAATGAAATTTATTTAAGAGTTAAATACGAATATAAATAATTTTCAAATTTGAACCATGCCAATAGGGGGCCGCAAACACTTATGGGTGTAGCAAAGCGCACCGGGCCAGATAGTATTTCACATAAAACAAAAAAAAAAGAAACAATAGTAAAAAGTTCAGCATGAACATAGAGCATCAAGAAGCTCGGCCCATCTAACTATGTCGGCTTGACTAACAGTTTAACAATATAACTGCCTTTATATGAACCCCATATGATCTTTATTGGTCTACGAATTTGAGTTTAGATGTAAGGTGTACTCCATTCTTAAAATACTTTATTTCAGCCCGATATTCTCATGATATCTGATTTAGGGTGTTGTCGGGGGTGAGGTGGTCCCCCAGACACTTTGCCCTGAAAAAATATCAGCATCGTGGTCTTCTTTCAAATACCATTTACTAAAACCCCATATTGCCATTGGTTTTGGGGAGTTTACACGATGAGGCGTCCCTCAAACACACGGCTCCAAAAAAGGTTATCAAATTAGTTGTCTAATCTCAAATACCTTTCATTTGAGCCACATATTGGCATGGTAGAAAAATGTTACCCTTAAGGGGGTGTTTTGGGGAAGGAGTGATGCTCTAAATACATGATCCTACATTTGGATATCAAATTCGTATTTTTCTCCGAAATACCTTTATTTGAGCGACATATTGCGATGGTCAGTAAAAATTGCTGTTTGTGGGGTATTTTGGGAAAGGGGTAGACCCCAGAAAATTGGTCCCGAAAGTGGGTATCAATTCTTGCTCTACTCCCCAATACCTTTCATTTAAGCTCCACATTGACATGGTCGGTAAATATGCCCGATTTAGGGGTGTTTTGGGTATTGGGGTGGTCTCCCAAATCCTAAGCCCTGAAAATATATTAGCAACGTGCTCTATTCTCATATATCTATATATCATTTATTTGAACCCCATATTGCCATTGGCCTCAAAATAAGATATCAAATTCGTTTTCTAATCTCATTTAAATTCCTTATTGCAAAAGCCAGCAAATATGTCCGGTATAGGGCCTAAAAACTACGAATATCGAGCTCCACTGTCTTGAAGACCCAAATTGTCTTGGTGAGAAAATACGTCCTATTTGGGGTTTGTTATGGTAGTGGGACGTCCCATAGACAGTTGCTCCCAAAAGTTGACATCAGATTCGTGGTCTACTTCCAAATATCTTTAATTTGAGCCCCATATTTCCATAGTCGGCAAACATAACCGGCTTGGGGGGTGAGAGGCCACTCAATAAATTGGCCTTGAAAATATTCAATATATCGGATTAGTGTTCTACTTTAAAACCCCTCTTATTTGAGCCTTATATTACAACAGTCAGCAAATACTTCCTATTTGGGTGGTGTTGTGGGGATGGGGTGACCCCATAGACAGTTTTCCCAAATATTGATATCAGATTCGTGTTTTACTCCCAAAGACATTTCATTTGCGCCCCACATTGCTATGGTCATGAATTTGTCCCCTTAGGGGATGTTTTTGGGAAGAGGCGGCCCCCCAAACACTTGGTGCCATATTTGGATATCAGCTTTGAATTCTACACTCAAATACCTATTAGTTAAGCCTCATATTCCCATGGTCAGTAAATAAGTCCAGTTTGGGGGGTGTTTTGGGGAAGTGGTGGACCCCCAGAAACATGGTCCCACATTTGGATATTAGGTTCGTATTCTACTCGCAAATACCTTTCCGCCCCCCTTCAGATATCAAAAAATGTAGCATCCTATTTTCACCACGGGGTCATTATGCACCATCTGGGAAAATTTCAAGAAAATCGGTTCAAACAAACAAAAAAATCTACATAAAAATACAAATTGATATTTATATATAAGATATGGGATTCAGATGAAGGTACTTATATTGTTAAACTGTTTGTCTAGCGATATACTACTTATATAGCATGGAATTTCACTAAAAAGCTCTTTAATTGTCGAAAATAAATATTCTAAGAAAAATTTTGCTCCATATGAAGTAAAAGAAGGCGCAGCGGAGCTGGACCGGTTCAGCCAATATATGTAAATAGACTAGTATACGCCCGGTCGCTTCGCCACCACGATGAAACACCCAATGTCAAGCAGCAACGGTATCACAATTTTGAAAGCTTTGGCTCAATCCGCAAAGAAAGTATAATTTTGTACGTTTTAGTACCTAAATGTTCGAGTATCAAATAACATCCAAATTGCACAGTCTATGCTGGCTCAATCTGTAAAATAGTACTATTTTGTACGTTTTAGTACCATAACGCTCAAATTTCAAAAATTTAGAAGCCCGATATACATTCTCAATGTGTAGCTGTATGTAGAGCTTTCGCTCAAACTATAAAAAATACAGGGTTATTACAATATTTAAGAGCTGCAGGACAGTTTAAACAAGTAAAAGCGTGCTAAGTTCGACCGGGCCGAATCTTATATACCCTCCACCATAGAGCGCATTTGTCGAGTTCTTTTCCCCACATCTCTTCTTAGGCAAAAAGTGATATAAGAAAAGATTTGCTCTGCCATTAGAGCGATATAAAGATATGATCCGGTTTAGACCACAATAAAATTATATGTTGGAGACCTGTGTAGAATATCAGCCAATTCGAGTAAGAATTGCGCCCTTTGGGGGCTCAAGAAGTAAAATAGAGAAATCGATTTATATGGGAGCTGTATCGGGCTATAAACAGATACATACCATAATCAACACGTATGTTGATGGTCAAGAGAGGATCCATCGTACAAAATTTCAGGCAAATCGGATAATAATTGCGACTTCTAGAGGCTCAAGAAGTCAAGATCCCAGATCGGTTTATATGGCAGCTATATCAGGTTATGAACCGATTTAAACCTTACTTGACACAGTTGTTGAAAGAAAAAATAAACAAGTAAAAGCGTGCTAAGTTCGGCCGGGCCGAATCTTATATACCCTCCACCATGGATCGCATTTGTCGAGTTCTTTTCCCAGCATGTCTTCTTAGGTAAAAAAGGATATAAGAAAAGAGTTGCTCTGCTATTAAAACGATATCAAGATATGGTCCGGTTCGGACCACAATTAAATTATATGTTGGAGACCTGTGTAAAATTTCAGCCAATTCGTATAGGAATTGCGCCCATTGGGGCTCACGAAGTAAAATAGAGAGAACGATTTATATGGGATCTGTATCGGGCTATAGACCGATTCAGACCATAATAAACACGTTTGTTGATGGTCATGAGAGGATCCATCGTACAAAATTACAGGCATATCGGATAATAATTGCGACCTCTAGGGGTCAAGAAGTCAAGATCCCAGATCGGTTTATATGGCAGCTATATCAGGTTGTGAACAGATTTGAAACTTATTTGACACAGTTGTTGAAAGTAAAAATAAAATACGTCATGCAAAATTTTAGCCAAATCGGATAGGAATTGCGCCCTCTAGAAGCTCAAGAAGTCAAATCCTCAGATCTGTTTATATGACAGCTATATCTGGTTATGGACCGATTTCAACCATACTTGGCACAGTCGTTAGACGTCATAACAAAATACTTGGTGCATAATTTCATTCAAATCGGATAAGAATTGTGCCCTCTAGAGGCTCAAGATTTATATGGCAGCTATATCAGGTTATGGACCGATTTAAACCATACTTGGTACAGTTGTTGGATATAATAACGAAACA
The DNA here is from genome assembly GCF_963082655.1 of Stomoxys calcitrans. Lineage (NCBI taxonomy): Eukaryota > Metazoa > Arthropoda > Insecta > Diptera > Muscidae > Stomoxys > Stomoxys calcitrans. The sequence goes on from NC_081552.1 coordinate 43,406,691, forward strand.
CGTCGTGCAAAATGTCATTCCAATCGGATAAGAATTGCGCCCTCTAGAGGCTCAAGAAGTCAAGACCCAAGATCGGTTTATATGGCAGCTATATTAGGTTATGGACCGATTTGAACCATACTTGGCACAGTTGTTGGATATCATAACAAAACACGTCGTGCAAAATTTCATCCCAATCGGATAAGAAATGCGCACTCTAGAGGCTCAAGAAGTCAAGACCCAAGATCGGTTTATATGGCAGCTATATCAGGTTATGGACCGATTTAAACCATACTTGGCACAGTTATTGGATGTCATAACAAAACACGTTGTGCAAAATTTCATTTCAATCGGATAAGAATTGCGCACTCTAGAGGCTCAAGAAGTCAAGACCCCAGATCGGTGTATATGGCCGCTATATCAGGTTATGAACCGATTTGAACCATACTTGGCACAGTTTTTGGATATAATAACAAAACACGTCGTGCAAAATTTCATTCCAATCGGATAAGAATTGCGCACTCTAGAGGCTCAAGAAGTCAAGACCCAAGATCGGTTTATATGGCAGCTATATCAGGTTATGGACCGATTTGAACCATACTTATCACAGTTGTTGGATGTCATAACAAAACACGTCGTGCAAAATTTCATCCCAATCGGATAAGAATTGCACACTCTAGAGGCTCAAGAAGTCAAGACCCAAGATCGGTTTATATGGCAGCTATATCAAAACATGGACCGATATGGCCCATTTACAATACCAACCGACCTACACTAATAAGAAGTATTTGTGCAAAATTTCAAGCGGCTAGCTATACTCCTTCGGAAGTTAGCGTGCTTTCGACAGACAGACGGACGGACGGACGGACGGACGGACGGACGGACGGACGGACAGACGGACAGACGGACGGACATGGCTAGATCGACATAAAATTTCACGACGATCAAGAATATATATACTTTATGGGGTCTCAGACGAATATTTCAAGTAGTTACAAACAGAATGACGAAATTAGTATACCCCCCATCTTATGGTGGAGGGTATAAAAACTTAATGCAAAATTTCAACCAAATCAGATAGGAATTGCGCCCTCTAGAAGCTCAAGAAGTCAAGTCCCCAGATCTGTTCATATGACAGCTATATCAGTTTACGAACCGATGTGAACCATACTCGGCACAGTTGTTGGATATCATAAAAAAAACATGTTGTGCAAAATTTCATTCCAATCGGATAAGAATTGCGCACTCAAGAGGCTCAAGAAGTCAAGACCCAAGATCGGTTGATATGGCAGCTATATCAGGTTATGGACCGATTTGAACCTTACTTGGCACAGTTGTTGGATATCATAACAAAACACGTCGTGCCAACATTCATTCAAATCGGATAAGAATTGCGCCCTCTAGAGGCTCAAGAAGTCAAGGCCCAAGATCGGTTTATATTACAGCTATATCAGGTTATGGACCGATTTGAACCATACTTGGCATAATTGTTGGATATCATAACAAAACACGTAGTGCAAAATTTCATCCCAATCGGATAAGAATTGCGCACTCTAGAGCCTCAAGAAGTCGAGACCCTAGATCGGTTTATATGGCAGCTATATCAAAACATGGACCGATATGGCCCATTTACAATACCAACCGACCTACACTAATAAGAAGTATTTGTGCAAAATTTCAAGCGGCTAGCCTTACTTCTTCGGAAGTTAGCGTGCTTTCGACAGACAGACAGACGGACGGATGGACAGACGGACGGACATGGCTAAATCGACATAAAATTTCACGACGATCAAGAATATATATATACTTTATGGGGTCTAAGACGAATATTTCGAGTAGTTACAATCAGAATGACGAAATTAGTATACCCCCCATCTTAAGGTGGAGGGTATAAAAAAACACATAAAATTCGGAAAAAAATCATGAAATCTTTATTTGAATGGATAGTAGTATCCTTATAATTTAATGTTTGTAGATTATTTCTTGCAAACGTTGACAGTGACTGCACCTCAAGTGGTTCATTCGCTAAGTCCAATTTTGTCATACTCTTTCCAACATTTCGGCCGGTATCTCACGAATAAATGCTTCAATATTGACTTCCAATGCGTCAATTGAAGCGGGCTTCTCTGTATATACATGAGCTTTAACGTAGCCCCACAAAAAATTGTCAAAGGGCGTTAAATTGCACGATCTAGGCGGTCAATTGACCGGTTTCAAACGTGAAATAAAATGTTCACCGAATTCGCCTCTCAATAAGTCCATTGTTACGTGTGCTGTGTGGCATGTGGCTCCGTCTTAATGAAACCACTTGTCATGCAATTGAAGCTCTTGCATTTTTGGCAAAAAAAAAAGTTGGATATCATCTCACGGTAGCGCTCACCATTCACAGTTACGTTACAATTCGGATCATCTTTGAAGAAGTATGGTCCAATGATGCCACCAGCCCCAAAACCGCACCAAACAGTGACTTTTTCTGGATGCATTGGTGGCTTTTGCAATGCTTTTGGCAGATCTTGACTCCAAAATCGACAATTCTGCTTATTTGCGTACCCATTGAGCCAAAAAAAGAGCTTCGTCTCTTAAATGGAAGAAGCGCGCATTGAACTTTCATAACAGAGAACGCATTTTGATAATAGAATCCAATAATTTGCAAGCGTTTTTGGTGTTTGACAGTGAAACTAAACACGAAACGTGGGTAAGCTGTTTCAACCAGTGTTTTTTGTCACGACTACGTTTTTTGTCACGACTACGATCAGTTTTGCAAAATTATTTAATTTTAATTCAATGTTAAAGTAAATAAGCTATTTCGTACTGATTAAATATTGAGTCAGACGCGAACGGTTTGAATGTTAGAACAACACTGATTTATTTCCTTTTGAAGTTTCCTTACATTCTACTTTTACAAATCTTACTAGACTACTTAACTCATAACGATGTGCTTATCTATCTCTTAACAACACACATTGTTTACGACAGCCATAAAATACACATTGCTTGTGGTAGCCATAAAATTTCATTTATATTCACTTAACCTAAACAAATAAAACACCAATGCCTTAGACCGTAAATTTCTTTTGTTATCAATACGGGATATTTTCAATGTTAATCTTACCATAAAATCATTATCTAGCTAACGAATGATTCTGTTCGAATGATTTTTGAACACGAACTATTCAGTACTGTTTGGTGCCAAAATGTACGATTTGTCAAAAATTCATTGATTCTCCCAACATATATTTTCTAGCTGTGCCTTTATGTTACATTTCATAGCTCTAGCTCATTCCATAACAAGTAAAAAGGCGTTAAGTTCGGCCGGGCCGAACTTTGGATACCCACCACCTCGGGTATATATGTAAACAACCTTTCATTCCGAATCTCGACCGATCTGGACCAAATTTACGAAGGAAGTCGAAGGGCTTTACACAACTCACTGTCCCAAATTTCATCAAAATCTGATACTAAATGTGGCTCTTTTGGGCCTAAGACCCTAAATCGGAAGATCGGTCTATATGGCAGCTATATCCAAATCTGGACCGATCTGAGCCAAATTGACGAAGGATATCGAAGGGCTTAACACAACTCACTGTCCCAAATTTCTGCAAAATCGAATAATAAATGTGGCTTTTATGGGCCTAAGACCCTAAATCGGAGGATCGGTCTATATGGCAGCTATATCCAAAACTGAACCGATCTGGGCCAAATTGACGAAGAATGTCGAAGGGTCTAACATATCTCACTGTCCCAAATTTCAGCAAAATCGGATAATAAATGTGGCTTTTATGGGCCTAAGACCCTAAATCGGAGGATCGGTCTATATGGCTGCTATATCCAAATCTGGACCGATCTGAACCAAATTGACGAAGAATGTTGAAAGGCCTAACACAACTCACTGTCCCAAATTTCAGCAAAATCGGATAATAAATGTGGCATTTATGGGCCTAAGACACTAAACCGGAGGATCGGTCTATGTGGCAGCTATATCCAAATCTGAACCGATCTTAGCCATATTGGCGAAGAGTGTCGAAAGGCCTAACGCAATTCACTGTCCAAAATTTCAGCAAAATCGGATAATAAATGTGGCTTTTATGGGCCTAAGACCCTAAATCGGCGGATCGGTCTATATGGGGGCTATATCAGGATATAGTCCGATTTAGCCCATCTTCGAAGTTAACCTGCTTATAGACAAAAAAAGAATCTGTGCAAAGTTTCAGCTCAATATCTCTATTTTTGAAGACTGTAGCGTGATTTCAACAGACAGACGGACGGACATGTCTAGATCGTCTTAGATTTTTGCGCTGGTCAAGAATATATATACTTTATAGGGTCGGAAATGGATATTTCCATGTGTTGCAAACGGAATGACAAAATGAATATACCCCCATCCTTCGGTGGTGGGTATAAAAAGGACCAAAGTGTACCAAATGAGGTACTTAACGTAAGTTTTCTCCAGTACTATTTTTCATGTATCATCACCCCCTAAGTTTTGCAACAACAGTTGTTTTAGTCAAATTTCGGAGTTCTAGCTCTTTTGTATTCTTTTAGTACTCGTTCTAGTACTTAAACGTACAAAAGCTCATTTGCTCTCCCAACTTAGAGGTTGCCAAAGTGTACCTAAGTTCCAAAAATCAGAGCTCTAGTACAATTTACAAAGAAAGTGACATATATTGGGTTGCCCAAAAAGTAATTGTGGATTTTTTAAAAGAAAGTAAATGCATTTTTAATAAATCTTAGAATGAACTTTAATCAAATATACTTTTTTAAACTTTTTTTTCTAAAGCACGCTAAAAGTAACAGCTGATAACTGACAGAAGAAAGAATGCAATTACAGAGTCACAAGCTATGAAAAAATTTGTCAACGCCGACTATATGAAAAATCCGTAATTACTTTTTGGGCAATATATCAATTGCGGCACTAATCGTACTATTTCTCTCACTTCCGATACTATTTTGGAAAAAAATAAGTAAAAGCTAAGTTCGGCCGGGCCGAATCTTATATACCCTCCACCATGGATCGCATTTGTCGAGTTCTTTTCCCGGCATCTCTTCTTAGGCAAAAAAGGATATAAGAAAAGATTTGCTCTGCTATTAAAGTGATATCAAGATATGGTCCGGTTCGGACCACTATTAAATTTTATATTTGAGACCTATGTAAAATTTCAGCCAATTCGAATAAGAATTGCGCCCATTGGGGGCTCAATAAGTAAAATAGAAAGAACGATTTATATGGGAGCTGTATCTGGCTATACACCCATTCAGACCATAATAAACCCTCCCCCTTACCCTAATTTTCAGAAACGCCAGATCTCGGAGATGGGTGGCGCGATTTAAGCGAAATTTTGTGTGCTCTCATATAGTACCCTAAAAATAAAAAGTTGGTAGCCAAATTTCGGATGGGGTACCTAGGGGGGCTGCCCCACCCTAAAACCCACCAAACATATATTTAGGCCAATCACGACAATATGGGACTCTAATGAAAGGTATTTAGGATAAGAAAACGTATCTGATATCCAAATGTTTGAACACGTTTCTGGGGGTCCACCCCTTCCCCAAAACACCCCCCAAACTGGACTTATTTACTAACCATGGGAATATGGGGCTTAAATAAAAGGTATTTGAATGCATAATACGAATCTAATATCCGAATATGGGACCAAGTGTTTAGGGGGCCGCCTCTCAACAAAAACATCCCCCAAAGGGGACAAATTTACAACCATAGCAATATGGGGCTCAAATGAAAGGTCTTTGGGAGTAAAGCACGAATTTGATATCAATATTCGGGAAAAGTGTCTATGGGGCCTCCCCACCCCCACAACACCACCCAAATAGAAAGTATTTTCTGACTATTGGAATATGAGGCTCAAAAAAGAGGGTTTTTAAAGTGGAATACGAATCCGATATATATTTTCAAGGCCAACTGACTGAGTGGCCGCCCATCCTCAAAACACCCCCCAAGCCGGTCACGTTTGCCGACTTTGGAAAAATCGGGCTCAAATAAAAGGTATGTGGGAGTAGACCACGTATCTGATATCAACATTCGGGGCCAACTGTCTAACGGACGTCCCACCACCATAACAACCCCCAAATAGTGCGTATATGCTCACCAAGACAATTTGGGTCTTAAAGAGAGTGGAACCAAATATTTATAGTTTTAAGGGCCAATACCCCAAACCGGACATATTTGCTGACTTTTGCAATAAGGAGTTCAAATGAGATTAGAAAACGAATTTGATATCCAATTTTGAGGGCAATGGGAATATGGGGTTTAAATAAATGATATGTAGATATATGAGAATAGAGCACGTTGCTGATATATTTTCCGGGCTTAGTGTTTGGGGGACCACCCCAATCCCCAAAACACCCCTTAATCGTGCATATTTACCGACCATGTCAATGTGGAACTTAAATGAAAGGTATTGGGGGGTAGAGCAAGAATTGATACCCACTTTCGGGACCAATTTTCTGGGGGTCAACCCCTTTCCCAAAATATGGGGTTCATATAAATATATATAGACATATGAGAATAGAGCACGTTGCTGATATATATTCCGGGCTTAGTGTTTGGCCGACCACCCCAATGCCCAAAACACCCCTAAATCAGCCATATTTACCGACCATGTCAATGTGGAGATTAAATGAAAGGCATTGGAATGTAGAGCAAGAATTGATACCCACTTTCGGGACCAATTTTCTGGGGGTCAACCCCTTTCCCAAAATAACCCACAAGCAGCAGGTTTTTAGTGACCATCGCAAAATGGGGCTCAAATAAAGGTATTTGGGAGAAGAATACGAATTTGATATCCAAATTTAGGACCATGTTTTTAGGGAATCACCCCTTCCCCAAAACACCCCGCAAAGGGCAAAAAATTTTCGACCATGCCAATATGTGGTATTTAAGATTAGAAAACGAATTTGATAAACTATTTTGGGCCATGTGTTTGGGGGACGCCTCGTCGTGTAAACTCTCCTAAACCAATAGCAATATGGGGTTTAAATAAATGGTTTTTGAAAGAAGAGCACGATGCTGAAGGCCAAGTGCCTGGGGGACTACCTCACCCCCGAAAACACTCCTGAAACAGATTTCATGAGAGTAGCGGGCTGAAATAAAGTATTTTAATAATGGAGTACACCTTACATCAAAACTTAAATTCGTAGACCAATAAAGATCACATGGGATTCGGACAAAGGCACTTATATTGTTAAACAATTAGTCAAGCGATATACTATATTCGTATTGTATTACACGTGAATTTCATATAAATCGGTTCAGTTTTATATATAGCTGCCATGTATGTATTTCGCCCGATTTTCACTTCTAGGGTCAGTTCAAGCGCAATATTGCCAAAATTGTCCACAACTCTTTCCTCGTTGCCTACCACAACATCTAAGAAGTTCGTCAAAATCTGTTCGGCTTTAGATGTTGCAAAAATATATGTTCGTCGGGTTTTGTGTAGTCTAGGTGTAGGGTAGTAAAAAGTCGGCATCGCCCGCCTTTTGCCATTCCTTACTGGTTTATCGTAAAATTGTGTTCTGCGACGAGGCTCATTTTTGACGCAATCGGTACGAAAATATGCAGAGTTGTCGGTTTTAGAGTAAACATCAACCAGAAGCATTGCAAGAGCTACCAATGCATCCAGAAAGTCATAGTTTCGAGCGGATTATGGTTTGGTTGCATCAATGGACCGTACTACTTAAAAGATGATGCGAATCGTAACGTAACTGTGAATAGTGAACGCAACCGTGAGATGATATCCAACTTTTTTTGCCCAAAATGCAAGAGCTTGACTTGCATGACATGTGGTTTCAACAAGACGGTGCCACATGCCACACAGCACATATAACAATGGACTTATTGAGAGGCGAGGTCGGTGACCATTTGATTATGCGTTCGAGACCGATCAATTGGCCACTTAGATCGTGCAATTTAACGCCTTTAGGGTATTTTTTGTGGGGCTATGTTAAAGCTCATATCTACACAGACAAACCGGCTCCAATTGACGCATTGGAAGACAACATTGAAGCATTTATTCGTGATATACCGGCCGAAATGTTTCTATGTTAAAGCTCATGTCTACACAGACACACCGGCTTCAATTGACGCATTGGAAGACAACATTCACGCATTTATTGGTGATATACCGGCCGAAATGTTGGAAACAGTATGCCAAAATTGGACTAAGAGGACGGACCATTTGAGGCGCAGTCACGGTCAACATTTGCATGAAATAATCTTCAAACATTAAATTATATGGATAGTACAATCGATTCAAATAAAGATTTTAAGCATTTTTCTGATTTTTTGAAAAACTTTCCTATTGCTGTTAAATATCATCCTTTACTACTGCCGCTCATTCGTTTTATTGAATCGTAACGCCACCCATATTCCCAATATTAACTGAAGTTTCAGCTTGTTTCACTAGCATATTTAAACAAGTAAAAAGGCGTTAATTTCGGTCGGGCCGAATTTTGGATACCCACCACCTCGGGTATACATGTAAACCACATTTCGTCATACTCCGGTGAAAAATGCATAATTAATGCCCCCACGGATATTCAGTGATCTAATAAGTGCAAGTCATTTTTCAATCTTGTAGAACACAATATTGGTCTTTTTGGTAGCCATATCCAAATATAGACCGATCTGAACATTATACAACATGGATGTAGAAAAGCCTAACATAAGTCACTGTGTCAAATTTCAGCGAAGTTGGATAATAAATGTGCTTTTTATGGGGCCAAGACTTTAAATCGAGAGATCGGTCTATAGGCAGCTTTATCCATATCTGGGCCGATGTAAGCCACATTTAAGAGGAATGTTGAAGGGCATAACACAACTCATTATTCCAAATTACGGCGAAATCGGACAACAAATGCGCCTTTTATTGGCCCAAAACCTTTAATCGGTCAATACGACAGCTATATCCAAATCTGAACCGATCTAAGCCAAATTAAAGGATAATGTCGAAGGGCCTAAAACAACTCACTGTCCCAAATTTCGAAATCGCGCAATAAATGCGCCTTTTATAGACACAAGACCTTAAATCTAGAGATCGGTCTATAGGCAGCTTTATGCAAATCTGCGCCGATCTAAGACACATTTAAGAGGAATGTTGAAGGGCCTAACACAACTCACTGTACCAAATTTTCGGCGGAATCGGACAATAAATGCGCCTTTTATTGCCCAAAACCTTAAATCGTGATATCGGTCAATACGACAGCTATATCCAAATTTGAACAGATCTAAACCAAATTGAAGGATAATGTCGAAGGGCCTAAAACAACTCACTGTCCCAAATTTCGGTAAAATCGGACAATAAATGCGCCATTTATGGGGCCAAGTCCTTAAATCAAGAGATTGGTCTTTATGGCAACTATGTCCAAATCTGAACCGATCTGAGCCAAATTAAAGAAGAATGTTGAAAGGCCTAACACAACTCATTGTCCCAAATTTCGGCGAAATCGGTCAATAAATGCGCCTTTAATAGGCCACAGATCTTAAATCGAGAGATCGGTCAATGCGACAGCTATATACAAATTTGAACAGATCTGGATCAAATTAAAAAGGATGTCGAAGGGCCTAACACAAATCGGATAATAAATGTGGCTTTTATGGGCCTAAGACCCCAAATCGGCGGATCGATCTATATGGGGGCTATATCAAGATGTAGCCCATCTTCGAACTTTACCTGCTTATGTACAAAAAAGAATCTGTGCAAAGTTTTAGCCCAATTACTCTATTTTTAAAGACTGTAGTGTGATTTCAACAGACAGACGGACGGACGGACATGGCTAGATCGTCTTAGATTTTTACGCTGATCAAGAATATATATATATATATATATTATAGGGCCGGAAATGGATATTTCGATGTGTTGCAAACGAAATGACAATATGAATATACCCCCATCCTTCGGTGGTGGGTATAATTCGCTTATCCCTGCGAACTTGACGTTTGACAGCTAGGTGGAGGCGTGTTATTCAGTCTTGGCTGCGGATCTTGTTACACTTGATTTTACCCGCATTAAGGCGGGTAACGTCAACACGTTTCCGTTCTTTTATCGTCTAGCAATGCCTGTGATAGAGGTGGCAGCTTCCTTACATGCTGGTGTTATGGCAGCCCATGTATGGGTGTATGGACTATTTTGTAGCTTCTCAGATAATGCTGTCTTGCATTCGAGCGCGATTTGGGTACTATTCCTTTTTGTTTGAGTCTTTTTCACGACGGCTGGGCGAAGACGTATAGTGGCCACTAAGAGCATGTGTTCACGTGGTACCAGATACCTTCGATATCCATAGTTCCGGATTTCAGCTATCGTACTTTACTTAAACCGAGGATGTCTAGGTTGTAGGTTGACATCTCGTTCTGGACTAGGGACCTTATAAGGCCCGATCCTTATATTTAAAGAAAAATCCTCACAACGGTTTGTAATCAATTAGATTGGATTATGCACTACCGAGAAAATTCTTGTTTTGCACACACAGTTCGAATGAAGAATAGACTTCCAGCTACGACATCCAGAAATTAAAAATAAGTATCAATAAAATAAATAAAATCAAATATCCGATCCTTAACTATTTTCACTACTGCACTGCATATATAGGGGGCATAGGGGGATGGGTAGATTAAAAAGAATTAATTCAAACTACATACACTTCCATTCCCTTTAAACATTGTATCAATTTCTAGAGGTGTTCCCCCAAAATACACTCTTAAAACAGATATGTGATATTCCAAAAAAAAACAAGTAAAAGCGTGCTAAGTTCGGCCGGGCCGAATCTTATATACCCTCCACCATGGATCGCATTTGTCGAGTTCTTTTCCCAGCATGTCTTCTTAGGTAAAAAAGGATATAAGAAAAGAGTTGCTCTGCTATTAAAACGATATCAAGATATGGTCCGGTTCGGACCACAATTAAATTATATGTTGGAGACCTGTGTAAAATTTCAGCCAATTCGTATAGGAATTGCGCCCATTGGGGCTCACGAAGTAAAATAGAGAGAACGATTTATATGGGATCTGTATCGGGCTATAGACCGATTCAGACCATAATAAACACGTTTGTTGATGGTCATGAGAGGATCCATCGTACAAAATTACAGGCATATCGGATAATAATTGCGACCTCTAGGGGTCAAGAAGTCAAGATCCCAGATCGGTTTATATGGCAGCTATATCAGGTTGTGAACAGATTTGAAACTTATTTGACACAGTTGTTGAAAGTAAAAATAAAATACGTCATGCAAAATTTTAGCCAAATCGGATAGGAATTGCGCCCTCTAGAAGCTCAAGAAGTCAAATCCTCAGATCTGTTTATATGACAGCTATATCTGGTTATGGACCGATTTCAACCATACTTGGCACAGTCGTTAGACGTCATAACAAAATACTTGGTGCATAATTTCATTCAAATCGGATAAGAATTGTGCCCTCTAGAGGCTCAAGATTTATATGGCAGCTATATCAGGTTATGGACCGATTTAAACCATACTTGGTACAGTTGTTGGATATAATAACGAAACACGTCGTGCAAAATGTCATTCCAATCGGATAAGAATTGCGCCCTCTAGAGGCTCAAGAAGTCAAGACCCAAGATCGGTTTATATGGCAGCTATATTAGGTTATGGACCGATTTGAACCATACTTGGCACAGTTGTTGGATATCATAACAAAACACGTCGTGCAAAATTTCATCCCAATCGGATAAGAAATGCGCACTCTAGAGGCTCAAGAAGTCAAGACCCAAGATCGGTTTATATGGCAGCTATATCAGGTTATGGACCGATTTAAACCATACTTGGCACAGTTATTGGATGTCATAACAAAACACGTTGTGCAAAATTTCATTTCAATCGGATAAGAATTGCGCACTCTAGAGGCTCAAGAAGTCAAGACCCCAGATCGGTGTATATGGCCGCTATATCAGGTTATGAACCGATTTGAACCATACTTGGCACAGTTTTTGGATATAATAACAAAACACGTCGTGCAAAATTTCATTCCAATCGGATAAGAATTGCGCACTCTAGAGGCTCAAGAAGTCAAGACCCAAGATCGGTTTATATGGCAGCTATATCAGGTTATGGACCGATTTGAACCATACTTATCACAGTTATTGGATGTCATAACAAAACACGTCGTGCAAAATTTCATCCCAATCGGATAAGAATTGCACACTCTAGAGGCTCAAGAAGTCAAGACCCAAGATCGGTTTATATGGCAGCTATATCAAAACATGGACCGATATGGCCCATTTACAATACCAACCGACCTACACTAATAAGAAGTATTTGTGCAAAATTTCAAGCGGCTAGCTATACTCCTTCGGAAGTTAGCGTGCTTTCGACAGACAGACGGACGGACGGACGGACGGACGGACGGACGGACGGACGGACGGACGGACGGACGGACGGACGGACGGACGGACGGACGGACGGACAGACGGACGGACATGGCTAGATCGACATAAAATTTCACGACGATCAAGAATATATATACTTTATGGGGTCTCAGACGAATATTTCAAGTAGTTACAAACAGAATGACGAAATTAGTATACCCCCCATCTTATGGTGGAGGGTATAAAAAAAAAAACACTCGTGGCAATAAAAATAACAACAGCAAAAATATAGGAAACTCATTAGCGCAATTTGTCTAATCGTTGATAACTAAAATTTACACACTTCATCAATAATTATCTAATACAATTGTTTTAAAATATTATTTGAGAGATTACTTCGTCACAAAAAAACAAATAAAAGAGGGCAAACATAGCGTTAATTTTCCTGCCGATAATTCTGAGTGACTGATTCATTAGAAAACGACGGACAAACAGCGCGATATCGATAGGACAGTGAGACCATGATAATGTGACAATTTTGTCGCTCTAAATGGTAGCAGTAACAAAAACTTGTCAACTTGTCAATAGCGCTATTATATGGTTTATGGCCTGAACATAAAATATATTGTGGAGTAACCATACAATCTGTGACGAAATTAAGTACTTCAATTAACACATGTTTAGGGAACCTGCCTCATTTGAGATAACATGGTCACAACACTTACAGTGAAAGTGCTACAACAAATTGATTTATATACTCAAATTAATAATTATTTGAAGTTGCCACCAATTTAAAAAAAGACGAAAGTTTCATATCTTATCATGGCTAATTTCTTCGAACAAGCAAAAACAATGAAATTAATATAATTCCCATACAAGAACGTTTCATATATACACTCACTACAGTGATTGAGAAACTTTGAAGGACAAACCTTGAAGTGAACGGTGCAGAACGTGATGGATCTAAATGTGTTCGATTCAACAAACTTGTTGGAGACAAACATTTTGAAGACACACTTATTGGAGTCAAACCTGTCGCAGATTAAAATGTCGGAGACAAACATGTCGCAGGCAAACATGTCGAAAACAAAGCTGTCGAAGACAAACCTGTAGAAAACAAACCTGACGAAGTCAAACATGTAGCAGACAAACATGTTGAAGATAAACAAGTCGCAGATAAACATGTCGGAGACAGACATATCGCAGACAAGCATACCGAAGACAAACACGTAGGAGAGAAATATTTCGCAGACAAACATGTCGCAGACAAACATGTCGCAGACAAACATGTCGCAGACAAACATGTCGCAGACAAACATGTCGCAGACAAACATGTCGCAGACAAACATGTCGCAGACAAACATGTCGCAGACAAACATGTCGCAGACAAACATGTCGCTGACAAACATGTCGCTGACAAACATGTCGCAGACAAACATGTCGCAGACAAACATGTCGCAGACAAACATGTCGCAGACAAACATGTCGCAGACAAACATGTCGCAGACAAACATGTCGCAGACAAACATGTCGCAGACAAACATGTCGCAGACAAACATGTCGCAGACAAACATGTCGCAGACAAACATGTCGCAGACAAACATGTCGCAGACAAACATGTCGCAGACAAACATGTCGCAGACAAACATGTCGCAGACAAACATGTCGCAGACAAACATGTCGCAGACAAACATGTCGCAGACAAACATGTCGCAGACAAACATGCTGAAGACAAACCTGTCGAAGCCACTGCGGGTATGAGACTTAAGGCGATGAATTTTGGGACAGAAACGGAAAAATAAACCAAAAATTTTCCGTTTAAAAACTGGTACGGATATCTCTTCAAAATAAAATGGTTAAAGTTGAGGTGTTAGCGAGATCGCATGCAAAATTTTACGGCTCTTGGCGGCCCGGGTGCCTTTTGACAGGCCCCCAAAATTTGTCATTTCGAAAATCCCAAAATTTGTCATTTCGAAAACATGCTCGGTCTAACAAATTATCATTTGTGATCCGATTCCCAACTTTTTTTGCTGAAAAGTGCTAAAAAATTCCTACAGACAACATAATATCTCAGATTTTCTATTTTTAAATTTGGCAGATATAGGCTTTGCTAAAAACTCAGAAAAGCAGCTTTTTCAAAAGTACCCATTTTGGGCAAAGATGGTTTTTTAATGTGCGTTTCTTAGTAAATTGGCTGTGAATACTACAAATATTATTTGGTGGAAAAAATTGTTTACATGTCAAGCAGACTTTTTTGAAGGGATTTTTAAACACTATCGAATAATAAAAGAATTTCGCAAATGGAGCCACAAATGAAGATTTTAGAGCCCGAGCAAGTTTTCGAAATGCCGCAATGAACAACTTTAGGTGATTACCAAAAGGCGCCCGGATCACCTAGGGCCTTAAAGTTTTGCACATGATCTCGTTAGCACCTCAGTTCGAACCAAATACAATTTCAAGGAGAGATCTTGACCCCTTGTCAAACTGCAGAGCTTTGACTAGGTTTATATACCCTAGACCACTATTGCAGTACAGGGTATTATAACTAAGTGCATTTGTTTGTAACACCCAGAAGGAAGAGAGATAGACCCATTGATCAGTAAACCGATCGACTCAGAATTACTTTCTGATTCGATTTAGCGTCAGTCAGTCCGTCTGTCTGTTTGTCTGTTCGCCTGACTGTCTGTCCGTCTGTCCATGTTAATTTGTGTAAAAACTACAAGTCGTAGTTTTCATCCGATCGTCTTCAAATATGGTACAGGCTTGTTTCCCGACCTAAAGACGAAGCCTATTGAAATTAGAGAAAATCGGTTCAGATTTGGAAATAGCTCCTCCTTACCCTAATTTTCAGAAACGCCAGATCTCCGAGATGGGTGGTGCGATTTAAGCGAAATTTTGTGTACTCTCATATAGTACCCTAAAACTAAAAATTTGGTATCCAATTTCGGATGGGGTACCTAGGGGGGCCGCCCCACCCTAAAACCTACCAAACAAATATTTAGACCAATCACGACAATATGGGACTAAAATGAATGGTATTTAGGATAAGAAAACGTATCTGATTGCCAACTGTCAGACCAAGTGTTAGGGGGACCACCCCAACCCTCAAAATACCCCTAAATCGGACAAATTTACCGACCATGGCAATATGGGACTCAAATGAAAGGTATTTGCGAGTAGAATACAAATCTGATATCCAAATGGGGGACCACGTTTCTGAGGGGGTGGAACCCTTCCCCAAAACACCCCCCCAATCAGGACTAATTTACTGACCATGGGAATATGGGGCTTCAATAAAAGGTATTTGAATGTAGAATCGGAATCTGATATCCAAATATGGGACCAAATGTTTGGAGGGCCGCCTCTCACCAAAAACTTCCCCCAAAGGGGGAAAATTTACGACCATAACAATATGTGGCTCAAATGAAAGGTCTTTGGAAGTAAAGCACGAATTTGATATCAATATTCGGGAAAAGTGTTTATGGGGCCACCACACCACCACAACACCACCCAAACAGGAAGTATTTGCTGACTATTGCAATATGAGGCTCAAATAATAGGGTTATTAGAGTGGAACACGAATCCGATATATATTTTCAAGGCCAACTCACTGAGTGGCCGCCCATCCCCCAAAACTCCCCCCAACCCGGTCATGTTTGCCGACTTTGGAAAAATGGGGCTCAAAGTAAAGGTATGTGGGAGTAGACCACGTATCTGATATCAACATTTGGGACCAACTCCCCAACGTCCCACCACCATAACAACCCCCAAATAGGACGTATATGCTCACCAAGACAATTTGGGTCTTAAAGAGAGTGGAACTAAATATTCATAGTTATAAGGTCCAATACCCCAAACCGGACATATTTGCTGACTTTTGCAATAAGGAGTTTAAATGAGATTAGAAAATGAATTTGATACCCTATTTTGAGGGCAATGGCAATATGGGGTTCAAATAAATGATATATAGATATATGAGAATAGAGCACGTTGCTGATATATTTTCCGGGCTTAGTGTTTAGGGGACCACTCCAATCCCCAAAACACCCCTTAATCGGGCATATTTACCGACCATGTCAATGTGGAACTTAAATGAAAGGTATTGGGGGATAGAGCGAGAATTGATACCCATTTTCGGGACCAATTTTCTGGGGATCTAACCCTTTTCCCAAAATACCCCACAAACTGCAATTTTTTAGTGACCATCGCAATATGGAGCTTAAATAAAGGTATTTTGGAGTAGAATACGAATTTGGTATCCAAATGTAGAACCATATATTTAGGGCATCACCCCTTTCCCAAAACACCTCCAAAGAGAAAAAAATTTTCGACCATGCCAATATGTGTCTCAAATGAAAGGTATTAGATATTAGTAAACGAATTTCATAACCTATTTTGGGGCCATGTGTTTGGGGGACGCCTCATCCTGTAAACTCCTCGTTAGCCAATGGCAATATGGGGTTTAAATAAATGGTGTTTGAGAGAAGAGCACGATGCTGAAATTTTCTCAGGGCCAAGTATCTGGGGGACTACCTCTCCCCCGAAAACACCATTAAATCAGACATCATGAGAATATCGAGCTAAAATGAAGTATTTTAAGAGTGGATACACCTTACATCCAAACTTAAATTCGTAGACCAATAAAGATCATATGGGATTCAGATAAAGGCACTTATATTGTTAAACTGTTTGTCAAGTTAGCATGATATTTCACTAAAAGCTCTTTTATTGTCGAAAACGTGAGACGTGAGAAAATCAAAAGACAAGGTCATTAATAAAAAAGGCAAGCAATTTGTTGAGTTTTGCAATGACTCGAATTTATTTATTTTGAATGGAATTACTCTCGGAGATGGTGAGGGTAATGTGACATATGCCAATACACTTGGTCAATCTGTAAATGATATATGTTCTGCATCTCTTGAATTGCTAGGCTTTGTTAATAACTTCTCAGTGGACGACAAAATATGGTCCGACCACTTCCCAATTGTACTCAAATTGAATTATAATATATCAGCAGAAAGTGGACAAAAAATGAATTTGTTGCCAAAGCTAATCTGGAAGGATAAGATGAAATATAAATATCAGAGAAGACTCAACGAAATTATGGATAATTATGAGGTAGCAACCAGCAATCTCAAACTAAGTAATCTTTGCGAAATGATAACGAAATCTTGTCCGCAAAAGCCGAATGAAATGCAATCATTTCAGCCGAAGCATAAATGGTATAACTTTTCCTGCAATGAAGCCCGACTAAAAAGCTTCAAATTACTGGCAAAATATCGGAAGTCGAACAATTTGGAAGATAAAATACTTTATTTGAAAGCTCAAAACTCCTACAAATCAATATGTACTAATAGTAAAAACATGTACTATCAAAATATATCTGCAAAGATAAATATCATAAATAATGCCAAAGAGTGGTGGAAGATGGCCAGAGAGATGCGAAATCACCAAAATAAAATTAGCTCACATATAAGTCCTTTACTATTCAAACAACACTTTGAAAATCTGTTAAATACGTCACAAATCATGTCCCAAATACATTATGCGCCACCGTTAAACCATGATCCGATTTTAGATGGACCCATAACCATGGGTGAATTGGAAAATATGCTTCACAAAGTCAAGTTGAATAAGGCACCGGGTGAAGATAGAATACCATATGAGTTCTTCGTATACGCAACAGAGCAATTTCACCTCCAGCTTTTAAGCACTTATAATAACATTTTCAATGAAAGCACCATGGATAAGATCTTTACAAAATCTATAATTTACCCTATTCATAAGAAAGGCGATTACGACAACCCTTCCAATTATAGAGGTATCTCATTTATGAATTGTGCCGCCAAGATATTTATGGGTATTTTAAACGATCGCATTTATACATGGGCCGAGGAAAATCATATTCTGGTAGAATACCAAGCTGGATTCCGGAGGCAATATTCTACTGTTGACAATATATACAACCTGGCAGCTATAGTTAGTCTGAAACTTAGTGAAAGGAAAAAAGTGTACGCTTTTTTCATTGATTTTAAGGCTGCCTTTGATAACATATCTCGCCAGGCATTGATCTTTAAATTGCACCAAATTGGGCTGTCATATAAAATAGTAAAAGTTATCGAAAACATATATAAAAATACGGAGTCGGCAGTATGGACTGGGCAGGAGAGGTCAGAGTACTTTGCAACAACAAGAGGTGTAAAACAAGGGTGTCTACTTTCACCCATGCTTTTTACACTTTATATAAATGATTTGCATGACAATCTGGGAGGAGGATTATATATTGAAAACATCAACATTCGCCTATTGCTATACGCCGATGACATTGTTTTACTTGCAGACGATATAACAATAATGCAAGAGATGATAGGTAAACTCGAAACCTATTGTAAAACTTGGAATCTCGAAGTAAATCTAGAAAAATCAGATATAATGGTATTTAGAAATGGAGGTAGACCTAGCAAAAAAGAAGTATGGAAGTTTAATGAAAGACAAGTCCGGATAACAAATGAATTTAAATATCTTGGTGTAACCTTTACCCCAACCATGAAATTTGGAAAACATGTACAAAATCGGAACATAATGGCGAAGAATGCTCTAAATACTACATGGGACAGTGTAATTGGGCGAAATGATATATGCATGAATGCGAAATGGAGACTTTATTTATCGGTCTGCAGGTCAATACAAACTTATGCAGCACAAGTTTGGGGTTTTGCTCATTTCGAAGAAGTTAATTTCTTGCAAAGATTTTTCATTAAGAAATTATTGCGATTACCGATGCATACACCAACATATATCTTAATGTTAGAAACTGATGTGGAAGATAGCCAAATTTATTCATTAGGATTGCACTTGAAATATCTCGGACGAATCATGTTTCAATATAACAGTTATCGTCTGCCTAACCAATTAACAGCAATAGTGATGCGCAAAAATATCTTTTGGGTGAAAGAGTTAAGAGCAGTAACACAGAGTCTTAATGTACAATGGCCCGAGACTATAAATAGCATTGAATCTTGGAACACTTTCTCAACAGAACTACTATGTTCATTAAAACTAGATCTTAAGCATAAAAGGATCCAACGAAAACTACAAAGCGATTCCCGAGATTACAAATTTTTGAATCCATCTAGAGCACAGCTGTATTTGAATGACAAATATACACAAGAAAAGATTGCATGGATATTTAAAGCTAGAAGTGGAATGTTATACCTGGGGTACAACAGATTTACTACCAGTGAAGAGGAGCGATTATGTAAATTGTGCAACATGCGAGCAGAAGAAACCTTTCAACACTTCCTTGGTATATGTCCTATTTTAAGCGAGTTTAGAATGATGGCCTTTGGAAAGACAATATTGAATCAGGAAGAGATTTTGGAGAAATTGGACGGCAAGAATGATGCCGATTGGGACAACATCGTAACATATTTAAAATCAGCATACACTTATAGACACTATTTATTATCTGAATTCCAATAGAAAGAATTCCCAAGATGTTAAAATTTATTGAGCGACAGACGTTAAATACATTGTCGCAATAACATTTATTTATTTACTTCTTCACAACGAATTGATGATACATTGTCCATATTAAAAATAAATTAGAATAACTGAATGTATTCTTGATATTAAATGAAAAGAAAAAATAGTTAAATAAAGAAGAAGAACTACTACTACTACTACTTGTCGAAAATAAATTGTCCAAGGAAGCTTTTGTTCCATATAATGTAAAAGAAAGCGCAGCGGAGCGGGCCCGGGTCAGCTAGTGAGCCTATAAAAGGAGCATTTTTCATCCGATTTCAATGAAATTTGGATGGGCTCAATACTCTTTATCGGGAGATCGGTCTATATGGCAGCTATATCCAAATATGGTCTGAAATTGACGATAGCCAAAAAAAAAAAGGTTAAGATGTGTAGCAGAACTCGCTGTGCCAAATTTCATCGAAATAAAGCGAAAAATGCTTTTTTATAAGCTAATTTCTCTATATCGGGAGATCGGTCTATATGGCAGCTATATCCAAATATGGTCCAATCTGGACCACATTTGACAGAAATGTGTAGGGGTCTACCAGTACACACTGGTAGACCCCTACACTACCCTACACTACTACTTCGGGTAGTAAATGGATCTTTTATGGCCTTAATACCATATATCGGGAGATCGGGAGGTCGGTCTAAGGGCAGCTATATCCAAATATAGTCCAATCTGAACCACACTTCACAAAAATTTGAAAGGGTCTACCAGAACTCACTACTCAAATTTGATCGAAATCGGATGAAAAATGACCAATTTATTGCCTCAAGACTTTAAGTCTGGAGATCGGTCTATATAGCAGCTATATACAACTAAAATCCGATTTTATGAGATCAGAAGATCAGGTTTATATAAAAGAATACGAAATCATCAAAATATTTTTGGAAAATATTTTTATATCCAAGATATCGGCAAAATTATAAATACCCAGCCTTTGGGTATAAATGGGTAAATACCCAAGTATTTACCCAATTTACCTTGTAAATGCCTTTTGGGTATTTACCCATCGCCCATCTCTACAAATTATTCCACTTTCTGTCGTTTCTGTGTATTCGTTAAGAATGTAAAAGAAGACCATGCACATCGAAAGTCCTGATAATTTTGCAATTGTATTGAAAGTAATTGGTATGAGTGTTAAGTGACCGGTTTCAAATTTCGTAAATTTTTCGAAAACAGTGCGGCTTTTGTGCGCGTAATGCCTTCAATCGGAAAATAGGGCTATATGGCAGCTACATACAAATATGGTCGTCTGGTACACAGAAGAACAATAAAAAAAAGTTCACATGAATCAAGTCTCGGCGGTGTCAAAATTACAGTGACACTGGGTTTTCTAAAATTAAGCGCGAAACTCTTGATTCAAGCATGAACAAAAAATTCTCGACTATAGAACCTTTTAAGAACGTTGGCGCTTGATTCAAGTAATCTCCAGCTTCATTTAAGTACGTTCTGGATTGTTTCAAGCTATACACATACTTGAAATATTCTAAAAACACTTGAGCTTAGCCGATTTTTACTTGATTTGATCCGATGTAGAGTTAAATTCTATCCTATTTACGCTTGATAGAAGCCGCAGCAGTACCTTATTCAAGCTTATAAGAGAAACTTTCGTACCAAATTTTGTGAAGATCGGTTAACATATTACTAAATTATTGAGTATTATTCAAAATCGAACGAAAATATATATTGGAGCTATATCTTAATCTGAACCGATTTCTTTTAAATTCAATACCACCGGGAGTCATAAGGGAATCCTTTCTGCCAATTTTCTTGTGAATCGGCTGCCAAATGTCCAAATTATTGCAAACTTGTCCAAATCAGACGAACATATGTATGGGAGTCAGGGACGTAGCCAGGATTTCATTTTTTCAAAATCGAAAATAGACAAAATTCTTCTGTTACTGCGAAATTGGTAGAGATTCCTCAAACTTTTTTTTCTGGTTGCTACCGGGTGCAGGAACTGACCCTTCGGCGGTGACATTTGGTTAAAGTGAGAGCTGAATTTTGTACTGCTTGCCAACACACTATTTATAGGCCGATCCTAATCTTTCAATGATCTCAAAGTGTGGTTGTCTTTGAGAATATCTTACATTTGTAGTGGAAATTTCGCCAAATCAGCTTCAGAATTTTGATGAAATTATTTCAGTTGCGCTCATTTTTGCTCTCAAACTACTTTTATGACTTCTACAGGTTATTGTTTGTGCCGGTCAATGGGTTTTAAATGACTTTTATTTCCATAAAATTTGGCGCCAACAAATTGAAGTAATTAAGCAACTGCAAATGTAAAATATTTCAAAAAAATAAATTTTGACCTATTTTTACGACGATTCATCTACGTTCTGCTGAAATTATGCCGCTCGTATCTCCTCCAAACTTTATTAAAATCGATCGAGAATCGGTTTTGGATGGAAAAGAAGTCTGGTAAAAATTGCATCCAACTACTGTCGCATATGGCTATAAATTTTTTAAAAGTCCTAAAATGTTCCTAATTTATTGGAGTTTTCTACGTTATTGCAGTTGTAAACTTTTTCTATCTTTGCCCTCTAATTTTTACTCAGTAGATGAAATAAATAATTAATTGATGTCAAATAATTTAAGCGACAGCCGTAAGTGTAATATAAAACTTGCTCTTATAGATAAAAGTCTGCCGACTAATAATATTTGAACACATTTCCTTACTTAATGAGGGTATTAAGTTCTTTTCATTGTAAACATTTTTTTTTTTAAATCAATA
Source organism: Stomoxys calcitrans (assembly GCF_963082655.1). Lineage (NCBI taxonomy): Eukaryota > Metazoa > Arthropoda > Insecta > Diptera > Muscidae > Stomoxys > Stomoxys calcitrans. Next base: position 43,429,273 of record NC_081552.1, read on the forward strand.
ATTCAGAAAATAAAATTTTAAATATTTTAATACATATGTCACTGTGTCCAACACTACGGTCAAAGCCCACAGAACTAATAAATTTCTACTAGAAACAACACTGTTTGCTATTTACTGAAGGATTTCGATCCTAACTCACTATGAGCCTTAAATACTTTATTGTGAATTATGAAACTCCAAGGAAAAAAATGGCTTCATTTGAAATAATTATTTTAAAATGTAAATTAATCTGGGTGTTATTAACCCATAGAAACATTTCAGCTCGAACTAGGAAACTGGTATCCTAATGAAATTTGGATTGCCATAAAGCAGAATGATGTCGAAGAATGATGTCACCCAACTTTTGGCGAAATCGGACAATAAATACAAAATATTGGTCTTTTGGTAGCTATAAAATAAATAAGGACCGATCTGAACCATATACGACACGGATGTCGCAAATTCCGACATAAGTCACTTTGTCAAATTTTAGCCAAATAGGATTATAAATGCGGATTATATATGCGCCCAAAACCTTAAATCGAGAGATCGGTCTATATGCTTATATCCATATCTGAACCGATCTGGCCTACCCAAATCACTGTCGTAAGTTTCAGCAAAATCGGATACTAAAAGTGACTTTTTTTGGGCCTAAGACCATAAATCAGCGGATCGTTCTATATCAAGCTATAAGCCGATATAGCCCATATTCGAATTTAACTTGCCTATGGACAAAAAAGAATCTGTGCAAATTTTGAGCTCAATATCTCAATTTTAAAACACTGCAGCGTGATTTCAGCATACAGACGGACGGACATGGCTAGATCGTCCTAGATTTTTACGACGACCAAGAATATGAAACTGGATATTTCGATGTGTTGCAAATGGAATAACAAAATGAATATACCCGCATCCTTCGGTGGTGGGTATAATAAATTTGTGGCGATAAGCCAGGAGGTGATTTTTTATGTATGAAATTCACCTTTTTCGCTAAATGAATATAAAATAAAAACAAAATAATTTTTTGTTGTAAATACATCGTGGTTTTGGAAATAAATTGTTTTTTTTTTCCCAAAAATTTTTTTAAAAATTTTCGTTAAAAAAATGTTTAAAATTTTACTACGTCAATATAAGTGTTCTAAATTAGGAATACATGAAATTTCATCCGAATTGAACAAGATTAATTTATTTTTATACCCACCACCGAAGGATGGAGGTACATTCGTTTTCCTACGTTATATAGCTCCCATCAGGCCTACGTCCCTGATGGGAGCTATATCTAAATCTGAACCGATTTCTATGAAATTCACTGAAAATTAATTTCAACAATAAGACTTATAACAGAACTAATCGTGCAAAATTTCGTGAAAATCGGTTAACAAATGACGACATAATTGCAATTTTAGTCCAAATCGGACGAACATATAGATGGGAACTACATCCAAATTTAAACCGATTTTTTATACCCACCACCGAAGGATGGGGGCATATTCATTTTGTCATTCCGTTTGCAACACATCGAAATATCCATTTCCGACCCTATAAAGTATATATATTCTTGATCAGCGTAAAAATCTAAGACGATCTAGACATGTCCGTCCGTCTGTCTGTTGAAATCACGCTACAGTCTTTAAAAATAGAGATATTGAGCTGAAATTTTGCACAGATTCTTTTTTTGTCCATAAGCAGGTTAAGTTCGAAGATGGGCTATATCGGACTATATCTTGATATAGCCCCCATATAGACCGATCCGCCGATTTAGGGTCTTAGGCCCTTAAAAGCCACATTTATTACCCGATTTTGCTGAAATTTGGGACAGTGAGTTGTGTTAGGCCCTTCCACATCCTTCGTCAATTTGGCTCAGATCGGTCCAGATTTGGATATAGCTGCCATATAGACCGATCCTCCGATTTAGGGTCTTAGACCCATAAAAGTCATATTTATTATCCGATTTTGCTGAAATTTTGGACAGTGAGTTGTGTTAGGCCCTTCGACATCTTCCGTCAATTTGGTTTAGATCGGTGCAGATTTGGATATAGCTGCCATATAGACCGATCCTCCGATTTAGGGTCTTAGGCCCATAAGAGCCACATTTATTATCTGATTCTGCTGAAATTTGGGACAGTGAGTTGTGTTAGGCCCTTCAACATCTTCCGTCAATTTGGTTTAGATCGGTGCAGATTTGGATATAGCTGCCATATAGACCGATCCTCCGATTTAGGGTCTTAGGCCCATAAAAGCCACATTTATTATCCGATTTTGCTGAAATTTGGGACAGTGAGTTGTCTTATGCCCTTCGACATCCTTTGTCAATTTAGCACAGATTGGTTCAGATTTGGATATAGCTGCCATATAGACCGATCTCTCGATTTGAGGTTTTGAGCCCATAAAAGGCGCATTTACTGTCCGATGTCGCCGAAATTTGGGACAGTGAGTTGTGATGAAACTTTCGATATTATTTTTCAATTTGGCTCAGATCGGTCCAGATTTGGATATAGCTGCAATATAGACCAATCTCTTGATTTAAGGTTTTGGGGCCATAAAAGGCGCATTTATTGCCTTTTATGAGGCTCAAGAAGTCAAGATCCCAGATCGGTTTATATGTCAGCTATATCAGGTTATGGACCGATTTGAACCATACTTGGCACAGTTGTTGGATATCATAACAAAACACATTGTGCAAAATTTCATTCCAATCGGATAAGAATTGCGCATTCTAGAGGCTCAAGAAGTCAAAGACCCAAGATCGGTTTATATGGCAGCTATATCAGGTTATGGAACGATTTGAACCATACTTGGCACAGTTATTGGATATCATAACAAAACACGACGTGCAAAAGTTCATTCCAATCGGATAAGAATTGCGCATTCTAGAGGCTCAAGAAGTCAAAGACCCAAGATCGGTTTATATGGCAGCTATATCAGGTTATGGAACGATTTGAACCATACTTGGCACAGTTATTGGATATCATAACAAAACACGACGTGAAAAAGTTCATTCCAATCGGATAAGAATTGCGCACTCTAGAGGCTCAAGAAGTCAAGACCCAAGATCGGTTTATATGGCAGCTATATCAAAACATGGACCGATATGGCCCATTTACAATTTCAACCGACCTACACTAATAAGAAGTATTTGTGCAAATTTTCAAGCGGCTAGCTTTACTCCTTCGGAAGTTAGCGTGCTTTCGACAGACAGACGAACGGACGGACGGACGGACAGACGGACAGACGGACAGACGGACGGACGGACAGACGGACGGACGGACAGACTGACGGACGGACGGACAGACGGTCGGACGGACGGACGGACAGACGGACGGACATGGCTATATCGACATAAAATGTCGCGACGATCAAGAATATATATACTTTATGGGGTCTCAGACGAATATTTCGAGTAGTTACAAACAGAATGACGAAATTAGTATACCCCCCCATCTTATGGTGGAGGGTATAAAAAGTGTTCTAAGTTCGGCCGGGCCGAATCTTAGGACGCCACCCTCATTAAAATTTATATAAAATTAATTTAGTTGAAGGGCATAATTTTATTCTACACATCCAACTTCTGTCAAACCAGTAAAAATTAAAGCTTCTAGGAATCGAACAAGAATGATCGAGAGACGACTTTGCATGGGAGCTATACCAGGTTATAGACAGATTTCGATCGTATTTGGCACAGTTGTTGGAAGTCGTAGTCAGCTAAATCGGACAAAAATTGCGGCTTTTAAAAGCTCAAAAAGTCTAATCGGGAAATCGGTTTATATGGGAGCTATATCAGATTATAACCGATTCAGATCGTTCCAAGCACAGTTGTTGAAAGTCTGATGATATGCCTAAATGCAAAATTTCAGCCAAATCTAGATATCAAATCTGAAGATTGGTTTATATGGAAGCGATAGAAATTTATAGACCGATTCGGATTGTACTAGGCATAGTTGATGAATGTGCCGAATTTCAGCCAATAAGAAAACAATTGAGGCTTCCAGAGGCTCAAGAAGTCAAATCGAGAGATCGGTTTATATGGAAGGACGATCAAGAATATATATGTTTTATGGGGTCTTGGACGAATATTTTGAGGTGTTACAAACGGAATGACTAGATTAGTATACCCCATTCTATGGTGGTGGGTATAGAAATAGAACACAGTGGATGTTTATAATCACTTTCCATAACCATATTAGCAGAGCGATAACAAAAAATGCGAGCTAGCCATGTTTCGAAATGTATACCAATGGATGGTTCAGGTAACATCTTTACAGTAATATTTCACATATTAAAATCATCTCTTCTAACAGAATTTCTAAAAAAAAATCTAAAAAAATGCCTAGAGTAATCAAAACAAGTAAAGCGTGCTAAGTTCGCCCCGGTGCGAATCTTGGGAACCCACCACCATGGATTTTGCTAAAAATGTATACAAAATAAACCAAACTTTTGCCAAACCAGAAAAAATTATATCTTCTAGGAACCGAACAAGGATTATCGAGAGACCGGTTTACATGACAGCTGTATAAGGTTATAGACCGTATTTGGCGCAGTTGTTGAAAGTCATAACAGAACACTACATGGAAAGTTTCAGCTACATGTGACAACAATTGCGGCTTCCAACGGCTCAAGAAGTCAAATCGGGAGATCGGTTTATATGGATGCTATACCCGGTTATAGGCCGGTTATGGACCGATTCAGAACATATTCGGCACGTTTATTAGAGGTCATAGGTACAGAGACAGTGCCAAATTTCAGAAAATTCGGATGAGAATTATACCCTCTAGCGGCTCAAGAAGAAAAATCAGGAGATCGGTTTATACACTCAACGAAATTTGTCATTCAAAACAGCGAATATGTTTGCTGATACAAGAGTTTTTGTTTGCTGAAAAAGGGGAAACAGACATAACTGCTGTGTGCGGCTGATTTAGCAAACATTTCGTACTGCAATTTCGGCAAAAAAAAATTTGCTGTTATAAATACAAAAGTCTGCCAAAATATTGAAAAAACAAGAAAAAGGCGCCACTTCGGCGCCACTGCCTTTTTTATACTCTCTACCATAGGATGGGGGGGTATACTAATTTCGTCATTCTGTTTGTAACTATTCGAAATATTTGTCTGAGACCCCATAAAGTATATATATTCTTGATCGTCGCGACATTTTATGTCGATCTAGCCATGTCCGTGCGTCCGTCCGTCTGTCTGCCGAAAGCACGCTAACTTCCGAAGGAGTAAAGCTAGACGCTTAAAATTTTGCACAAATACTTCATATTAGTGTAGGTCGGTTGGGATCATAAATGGACCATAGTGGTCCATGTTTTGATATAGCTGCCATATAAACCGATCTTCGATCTTGACTTCTTGAGCCTCTAGGCGGAGTAGTTCTTATCCAATTTTGTTGAAATTTTGTATGAGGTGTTCTGTTACGACATTTAACAACTGTACCAAGTATGGTCTAAATCAGTTCATAATCTGATATAGTCGCCATATAAACCGATTAGACTTTTTTTGGCTTCTAGAGGGCGCAATTATTATTATTATATCGTTTTAGTATGACTTCCAACAAATGTTCCCTGTATGGTCTAAATCGGCTGATAGCCCGATATAGCTGTCATGTAAACCGATCTCCCAATTTGACTTTCTGAGCCTCTGGAGGGCACAATTATTTCTCGATTTGCCTGAAATTTTGGAGGTGGTGTTTTGCTATCACTTCTAACAGCCATGACATGTACATGGTTAATAACTTAATATATCTCATATATATATATGAAAAGTTATTCAAAGAATTTGACAAACGCGAGCCATGGTGGAGGGTATAAAAGATTCGGCCCGACCGAACTTTGTACTTATAGGGAAGGTGTTGGATATTATAAAGTCGGCACCGCCCGACTTTTGCCTTTCCTTACAGGTTTAAATTTTATTTCCACTAAATACGACGGCAGCCACAATAATACTAACTAGTATTACCATGCCGGCCCAATCTTGGGAATCCACCACCATGCATTCTGCTAAAAATTTGTACAAAATAAATTTAGTTGAAGGTCATAATTTTATTCTAAATACCAAACTTCTGCTAAACCATCAAAAATTAAATCTTTTAGGGACCCAACAAGAATGATCGAGAAACCGGTTAACATGAGAGCTATATCAGGTTTTAGACTGATTTGGATCGTATTTGGCACAGTTGTTGGAAGTAATAACGGATCACCACATGCAAATTTTCAGCCAAATCGGTCGAAAATTGCGGCTTGTTTAGGCTCAAGAAATCAAAACGGAAGATCGGTTGATATGGGAGCTATATCTAAATCTGAACCTATACTATCCATTTGAAATCTCCAAGGATCTATATATATATATATATATATATATATATATATATATATATATATATATATATATATATATATATATTAAGTATCTGTGAAAAATTTCAAGCGGCTACGTGTTAAGCTAAGGTGTTATAAACGGAATGACTAGATTAGTATATCCCCATCCTATTGTGGTTAGTGTAAAAATATATATTTCGACCCTTCAAAGTATATATATTTCGGATCGGCGTCAAAGTTTAACACGATTTAACGATGTCCGTGTGTCTGTCCGTCTCTCCGTCCGTCTGTTGTAATCATTCTACAGCCTTCAAAAATTGAGATATTGAGCTGAAGTTTGGCACAGATGCATCCTTTTTGTGCACGCAAGTTAAGTTTTTGAACGGGCTCGATCGTACCATATATTGATATAACCGCTACATAGACTTATCTGCCGATGAAGTGTCTGAACCCATAAATTTGAAACAGTAAGTTGTTTTAAGCCTCCCGACATCCGACCTGAATATGTTTCAGATCGGACTATATTTAGATAAAGCTGCCATATAGACCGATTTACCGATAAAGGGTCTGAAGCCCATAAAAGCTGATTTATTTATCCGATTTCACTGAAATTGGAAACAGTAAGTTGTTTTAAGCCTCCCGTCATCCGACCTTGATATGGTTAAGATCGGACGATATTTAGATATAGCTGCCATTAGGGACGTAGCCAGGATTTTATTTTTTTTTTTTTGGGGGGGGGATGCCCACCCAAAAAAAATTTTTCTGTTACTGTGAAATTAGTAAAGATACCTCAATTTTGTTTTTTTATTGTGGTCGTTATTGGGTGCAGGACCTGACCCATCGGTGGTGACATTTGGTCATATAGTCAGAGCTGAATTTTGCACTGATTGCCAACACACTATTTTACAGGCAGATCCTAATCTTCCAAAACCTTAAAATGTGATTGTCTTGGCGAATATCTCAATTTTATAGTGAAAGTTTCGGCGAATCAGTTTCAATATTTTGATGAAATTTGTTCTTTATTGGTAATTGCAAAAATAAACCGATCCGAACCATATGATGACACTGATGTCGAAAAGCCTGTATGAAATTTCAGTAAAATCTGATTAAAAATGCGTCTTTTATGGGGCCAAGACTTTAAATAGAGATATCGGTCTATATAGCAGCTATATCCAAATCTGGACCGATTTGGGCCAAGTTGCAGAAAAATGTCCAAGAGCCTAACACAACTCACCATCCCATCGGCGAAATCAGACAATAAATGCGCTTTTTATGGCCGCAAAACCTTAAATCGAGAGATCGGTTTATATGACAGCTATATTCAAATCAAGACCGATCTGGGCCAAATTGAAGAAGGATGTCGAAGGGCCTAACACAACTTACTGTCCCAAATTTCGGCGACATCGGACAATAAATGCACCTTTTATGGGCCCAAAACCTTAAATCGAGAGATCGGTCTATATGGCAGCTATATCCAAATCTGAACCGATCTGGGCCAAATTGAAGAAGGGTGTCGAAGGCCCCAACACAACTCTCTGTCCTAAATTTCAGCAAAATCGGATAATAAATGTGGCTTTTATGACAAATATTGTGCAGATCGGACTATATTTAGATATAGCTGCTGTATAGACCGATCTTCCTGTTTAGGGTCTAAGGCCCATTAAAGCTGCATTTATTACCCAATTTGCGGAAATTTGAAACCGTGAGTTGTTGGCCACAACTTTAAATGTTTTGACAACCAACCATATTGTAAGTTTCTATGACGAAATTTTGGAAATTGTCGCAGGCATGCTTATCGACTAACTGATATGAAATTTAGGAAATTTTGAAATGTACCTAAGCATGGATAAACTTTTCCTATATTATTACTCACCCTGAAAATGCATATGTGTAAGTAAGTCCATGTGTAGGGTATAAATGAACTTTACTCTTGACTAACAAAAGCATTAGATTTTTTTCATTATTCACAAAATATCGATAGCAATTTAATCCCTTTCCATCAATCAAAAGAGCTAACTGGCGTTTCATAATTTACAAAATGTTCTGTTCATAATTGCCAAATGTTCAGTCTACATAGCGCAGGCAAACTCGGAAGACAGCAGTTAGTTTACAACGAAATTCAAGATATAATTAAAAGCAAAAAAAAAAATATGGAGAAAGGTGAATATTTATATAACACTATAAGACTTGCAACCGACGGTACCCATTGATGTCAAAGGGGTTTGCCCTCAATTAGTTAATGGGATATTTGTGTGAAAGTTTACTTTTTTAGAGGAGAGGCGTGTTTTTCGAAAACCTGCTTAGAAAATAATTCAAGGACACCAATAAAATGCAAGGATAAAATTTGAACAAAATAAAAATTAGAAAAAATAATTGTATATATTGTATCTTCAGTAAACACTACTCATTTTGAGATTTTTCACCTACACATTTCAAATTTTTTTTTCAGAAACTCTTCTCCTTTTCTTAACCCTGTACTCCCTTACATTTGGCCACACCGAGGCTTCCGCTTGGGAATCGGGTGAACTAAGTGATACTCTGTGCAATTCCAAACGGGATGGATCACTTTTGCGCATAAGCGGCTTGTGTAGCAGTTATATCTATTGTCTGACCGAAAAGGCCATAACGATAAATTGTCCTTCGAATATGGGGTTTAGTGCCAGCTATGGAGGTTGTGTTGACTATTCCCAATCGGATTGTGTTAATGATAACAATACTGATGGTCATTCCAATGAGAATAAAGTCTCCAATTCAAGCAATGCAGGAGATCAGAATGCCCTAAACTGGACGATATGCTCTTCTAAGTCAGATGGAACTACATTTCCTATAAAAAGTGAATGTCAGCTCTTTATCTATTGTTTGAGTGAAATTCCTTTGCCCATGCCATGCCTCTTTGACACCGCTTATAGTACCTCTGAGGGCTATTGTGTCCAATATCAAGATTCTGATTGTGTAGAGGTTAGCAAAACAACATCGGTAACCTACCCAACAACAATGCAGAACGAAAATTCGTCATCAGTTCCCATATACCCAACTACATATGTACCTAGCACAAGCTCAAGTGCTATAAAATCTACAACTTCATCAACCTCTATAGGTACCACAAGACATCCAACATCATCATATTCAACAACAAGTGGATATCCTCAGACTTCCGCTTCAGGACAACCAACTTTAACCACAAAAGCTGGAACAGATTTTTCCACAACTACTGGCACACAACCAACTACAGGCGAATTTTCTACTCGACAACCACAAAGCACCTCCACAGTGCGAACTTCATCTACCACAGCCCTAACATCCACTCAACGTCCTTTGAGTTCTTCCATCTTATCTTCAAGTACCGCTGATACAAACCAATCTTCAACTGAACTTCCTCAAACCATATCAACATCCTCTTCAAGCTCTGAACAAACTACAAACAACTCATCACCACCAGCACTAACAACGTCGACTCATCGTCCACCAGATACTTCGACCTTAACGAAATCTACAACAATAACACAAACAACAAACAAAAGCCTACAAAACAATTCGACATATACGGAATCAACTTCAAGTAGAGGAACCACTACTTCTCAAACTTTAACTTCAGCCTATACCATTACATCATCGACAAATACTCCCACTACAACTGGTTCAACTCCAAAATCCACACAATATGCAACAACTGAAACACCTACCGAAAGTTCTCAAACGTCTACATGGCACTCTTCATCGACCATAAATGTTGAGACTACCAGTGAACGCACTCAAACACCTCCATCTACTACTTCAGCCAGCCCTAACCCAACGAGTACATCTCGAGGTCCTCCTACACCGTACTCTCCCACACTTATTCCTCCTACACCTCCTTCACCCACATCCTCTTCAACAAATAATCCAACATCGACAGTATCAACTTCAACTACGATTCCATTATCAACTACGCCAATATTGCCTGGCATATCTTCCACAAATTCTGCAACCGAAACAACCGTAGAAGATCCTACAACTGAAAAGGGACAAACCAGAAGCTCTACTACAAGTGATCCCATAACTGCAGAAGGACAAACCACAGACCCAGTTACCCAATATCCATCAACTGCTGGAGGACAAACCACAGACCCAGCTAATAAATATCCATCAACTGTTGGAGGACAAACCACAGACCCAGCTACCAAATATCCATCAACTGCAGGAGGACAGACTACAAGCTCAACTACAATAGATCCTACAACTACAGGAGGACAAACTACAAGCTCAACTACAGGAGGACAAACCACAACCCCATCTACAAATGATCCTACAACTGCAGGAGGACAAAGCACAAACCCAACTTCGAACTATCCCACAACTGCAGGAGGACAAACCACAAACCCAACTTCGAACGATCCCACAACTGCAGGAGGACAAACCACAAACCCAACTTCAAACGATCCCACAACTGCAGGAGGACAAACCACAGACCCAGCTACCAAATATCCATCAACTGCAGGAGGACAAACTACAAGCTCAACTACAATAGATCCTACAACTACAAGAGGACAAATCACAAACCTATCTACAAATGACCCTGCAACTACAACTTCAACTACAAAAAATCCCCAAAAAATCACCAGTACTTCTCATACTTCGTCAACTACAACAAACAGTGGCTCACAAACCTCTTTAACAACCACAGATCCTAAAACAACAGGTGCCTTTCAGACATCAACCACTGGGGGAGAATCCACAAAGAATATGGTTTCTCAAACCTCTTCAACTACGACAGCCAGGGGTTCTCAAACCTCATCAATTACAACAGATCCTACAACACCTAGTAATTCGCAATCATCAACACAGAAACCCGAGACTACCACTACAACATATCACACAACAAATAGAGCTCCACATTCCACCACCGCTAGAGACGTTTCCACAACAACCAATGCTTCTCAAACTCCCGCTACTATAACAGATCATACAACAACTAGTTCTTCTCAAACTTCTGCAACTTTTACAGATCAAACAACAACAAGTGCTTCCCAAACATCTTCACGGGCCACTGAGTCCACAACAAGCATTGGCATTCAAACCTCCACCACCAGAGAAGATTTCACGACAAATATGGCTTCTCGTACTCCTTCAACTACAATAGATTCTACAACAACCATTGCTGCACAAACCTCTTCAACTAACGCGGACTTCACAACAAACCATAAAGATACCTCAACTGCCAATGGACCTATAACCTCTACAACAACTATAGATCCTAAATCAACATCTTTCCCAATAATAACAAATGTTCCTACAACCCAACGCCCTCTAAGTTCTTCCATCTCAACCACACCATATGTTGCCTCCAGCACCAGCAGCCTGCCCAAAACAACTACAAGCATAACAAATGGTTACACTATCCCACCATCGGTGGCAACTCTAATAGACCAGTTGTGCAAAGGAAGAAAATCTGGCGCTCATATTCCATATCCCGGCAATGAAACCGAATATGTCATATGTCCCATACCAGAGCCAGAATTAGTCCAATGTCCCATTAATACTCAGTTCGATGTTACTACTGGACAATGTATATCGGATTTGAGCTTTATCGATATGCCCGCCTGTCAAGATTTAGCCTACGGGCAAGCCATAGCTTACAAAGGTGACTGCACAAAATACTATCTTTGCTTTGGCAACAAAGCATTGAATAAGGAATGGCAATGTGCCGAAAACTGGTACTTCAGTGCACCACTAGGAAGCTGTGTTCCAGCCGATCTATATGAATGTCCCTGGTAGAAATTACGTATGATTTGATCCTCATAAAATTTAAGTAAACAAACAAGACTTATGCGTGAACAAACGAAATTATAAAAAAAGAAAACAATAACATTTTAATTACATACTAGAATTTTTATGATTTTAAAAATGATATATAAATTTATAGCATAATAAAAACATACAAAATCGATCTCATATGCCTGTCTTTCAAATCCAAATTTTTTTGTACAAAAACAAAGTCAAACGCAAATTTGCCCATGAACATTTCATTAAGGAACATTGGCAAATTTCTCACACATTAATAGGTGCTGCCCGCTTCAAGTTTAAGCTCAATGATAAGGGGCCCCCTTTCTATAGCTGAATCCGGTGCAACACCCCTTTGGGGAGAAGTTTTTGCATGGCATGGTACCTCACAAATGTCACAAGCATTAGATGGTGATAACCATCGTTGAAATTTATTTTTCTAATGTTCTCGCCAGGATTCGAACCCAGGCATTTAGATTCATAGGCAGTCATGCTAAATAACCTCTGCGCTGCGGTGGCCTTCCAACTGTGGACCTACCCTTGCAATACTGAAATCAAAAAATGTGGAAACCAGTGCGTCCGAATCCTCTCCACAGAGCCCTTAACCAGCAACGTTCATCAAAACCCTACCAATAGAAGAGATTTCACAACAGTCAGGGCTTCTCAAACCTCTTCTAAGATAACTGAATTAACAACAAACAACCGCTCTGGAACTACTACCACCAGAGGAGGTACTATAACAAATATATAATACTTGCATATGACGTATTTATTATTGAAACTCTCATTTGGAATCTCTGAAAAGGTATTTAATTGGCTACAACAACAGCAACAACAAGTAAAAGTGTGCTAAATTCGGCCGAGCCGAATCTGGGGAACTCACCACCAAGGATACTGCTAAAAATTTATAAATACAAGCTAAATTTAGTTCAAGGGCACAATTTTATTCTACATACCAAACTTCAGCCGGTTTATATGGGAGGAAAAAAATTGTGTCTTGCAAGGGCTCTAGAAGTCAAATCGGGAGATCGGTTTCTATGGGAGCTATATCAGGTTATAGACCGATTTGTTTCGTATTTAGCACAGTTGTTGGAAGTCATAACAGTACAATATTAAGTATCTGTCCAAAACTTCAAGACGCTAGCTTTACGCGTTCGACCGCTATCGTGATTTCGACAGACGGATGGTCGGACGGACATGGCTAGATCGACTTAGAATGTCGAAAAGATCAAGAATATACATATATACTTTATGGGGTCCTAGATCAATTTTTCGAGGTGTTACAAACGGAATGACTAGATTAGAATACCCCCATCCTATGATGGTGGGTATAAAAATGACATCTAAAACATTATAATCTTCTACACCAATCAGCGGCTCTCGAACCATAAACTTGAGGCAAGGCAGATTCTGTTATTATTTCTCTTCGAGGGAGTGGTAGATTTTTCTAGAATAGGCCGAACATGAGTTGATGTGAACACAAGTAAAAGAGTGCAAAGTTCGGCCGGGCCGAATCTTGGGAACCCACCACCACGGATTCTGCTAAAAAGTAATAAAAAATAAATTAAGTTAAAGGGCATAATTATATTTTATATACCAAACTTCTGTCAAACCAGCAAAAATTAAAGCTTCTAAGTACCGAATAAGTATGATAGAGAGACTGGTTTACATGGGAGCTATCAGGTTATAGACTGATTTGGACTAGTTTGGTTTGGCACAGTTGTTGGAAGTTATAACAGAACACCGCATGCCAAATTTCAGCCTAATCGGACAAAAATTACTGCTTGTAAGGACTCAAGAAGTCTAATCGGGAGATCGGTTATATGGGAGCTGTATCAGATTACGAACCGATTAGGTCCGTATTCAACACAGTTGTTGGAAGTCATAACGGAACACCACATGCAAAACTTCAGCCAAATCGGACAAAAATTGCGGCTTGTAAGGGCTCAAGAAGTCAAATCGGGAGATGGGTTTATCTGGGATCTGTATCTAAATATGAATCCCCAACGACCTACATCAATTAGATTTATCTGTGGAAACTATCAAACGGCTAGCTTAACGCGTCCGATTGCTATCGTGATTTCGACAGACGAAAGGACGGAATAGCTCGATTAGTATACCTCCATCTTATGGTGGTGGGTATAACAAGCAAAAGCGTACTAAGTTCGGCCGGGTCGAACCTTATATAGCCCCCACCATGGAATGCATTTGTCGAGTTCTTTGCGCGATATCTCTTTATAGGCAAATAATGGATAAGAATTATTATGCAATTGGAGCTATATCAAGTTATAGTCCGATTCGGACGATAAATGAATTGATTGTTGAAGACAGTAGTAGAAGTTATTGAGTAATATTTCAG